>NC_053026.1:63863417-63876502 GCF_003073215.2 Triticum urartu
GGAGATAACGCAAGCCCTGAGCATATCTTCAAGAATCTGATTGACACGCTCGACTTGGCCGCTAGTTTGGGATGAAAAGCTGTGCTGAAACGGATGTTGGTGCCCATGGCCTTCTGAAAAGAATCCCAAAACTTGAGGTGAAGATGCTGCCACGATCTGAAGATCAACTGCGGAATGCCGTGCAGAGAGAGGTATAAAGCTCTGCCAATTGAGCTGCTGTGATAGACTCTTTGATAGGCAGAAAGTGAGCCACTTTAGTGAGTTTGTCGATGACAACGAAGATAGCATCATTGCCACGCTTGGACTTTGGAAATCCGTCACGAAGTCCATCTCAATGTGGTCAAACTTCCATTCTGGAATGGCAAGAGGTTGGAGGAGACCAGCTGGTCGTTGGTGTTCTGCCTTCACTCTTCTGCAGACATCACATTCATTCACGAACTGAGCAATCTCACGCTTCATTCGAGTCCACCAATACGCCTGCTTGAGGTCCTGGTACATCTTTGTACTTCCAGGGTGGATAGAGAGGAGTGAATTGTGAGCCTCATTCATAATGACTTTACGAAGGTCACCTTTAGGCACAACAATGCGATCCTCGAAGAAGAGAGTATCCTTGTCATCAAGACGATAGCACTTGTACTTGGGTTGACTCTTGGCAATCCCAATCTTCACCTTCTTCACCATAGCATCAAGAAGTTGAGCCTCGCGAATCTGATCTTCCAAAGTAGGAGAGACTTGAAGGTTGGCGAGGAAACCTTGAGGAACAACTTGCAGATTGAGTTTGCGGAAAGCTTCACAAAGCTCGGGTTGGTAAGGCTTGAGAATCAAACTGTTGCAGTAAGCCTTCTGCTCAATGCGTCAGCAATTACATTGGCCTTGCCTGGAGTATATTCGACTCGGATTATACTCTTGAATCATTTCGACCCAACGAGTCTGCCTGAGGTTGAGATTAGGCTGAGTGAAGATGTACTTGAGACTCTTGTGGTCAGTGAAGATGTCCACTTTTCTTCCCAATAAGAGATGTCTCCAAGTCAAAAGAGCATGCACAACTGCCGCCAACTCGAGGTCATGAGTGGGGTAGTTCTTTTCATTGGGCTTCAACTGGCGAGAAGTATAGCCACAACTTTCTTCTCTTGCATCAACACTGCACCAAGACCTTGAAGAGAGGCATCACAGAAGACCTCGAACGGTTTGGATTCATCAGGAGGAGTCAGAACTGGAGCAGTGACTAATTTCTCTTTCAGGTGTTGAAAGCGATGTCACATTCAGGAGACCAAACGTACTTCACGTGCTTCTGGAGAAGGTTGGAAAGAGGCTTCGTGATCTTTGAGAAAGTTCTCAACGAACCTTCGACAATAGCTTGCGAGACCAAGGAAGCTGCGGAGTTGCTTCATTCTGAGGTGGTTCCCAATTCACAATTGCAGACACCTTCTCAGGATTCACCGCTATGCCCTTGGCAGAGATGATATGCCCAAGATAGAGAACCTCATCGAGCCAAAACTCGCACTTTGAAAACTTGGCATAGAACTGATGTTCTCTGAGCTTATCCAGCACCAAACGCAAGTGCTTGGCATGATCTTCCTTGTTCTTGGAAAAGACCAAAATGTCATCGAGGTAGACCAAGACGAAGTCATTTGTGTAGGGTTGAAGATGAAGTTCATCATGCGAGAGAAAGTTGGCGGAGCGTTGACGAGGCCAAAAGACATGACAGTGTATTCATATGAACCATAGCTTGTTCTGAATGCTGTCTTGGGGATATCTTGCTCACGAATTCGAATCTGGTGATAGCCCATACGGAGATCAAGCTTGGAGAATACTTGAGCACCTTTGAGTTGTTCAAACAGCTCGTTGATGTTGGGAAGTGGGTACTTGTTCTTTATAGTCTTCTTGTTCAATGGACGGTAGTCACACAAAGTCGGTCTGTTCCATCCTTCTTCTTCACAAAAAGAACTCCACAACCCCACGGAGAAGAACTAGGTCGGATGAGACCCATACGCTCTTGTTCATCGAGTTGCTTCTTCAGCTCCTTCAACTCTTTAGGTCCAAGCTTGTAAGGACGTTTGCAAACAGGTTCCGTGCCAGGCTCAAGATCGATGACGAATTCAACTGGCCGGTGCGGAGGCATTCCTGGAAGCTCTTCTGGAAAGACGTCTTGATATTCGCAAACGACTGGAATTTGAGAGATGGCATCCAGCTCACCCTTCTCATTGAGAGAAAACAGACGAATGGTATCGTCATTAGCGGCAAAGACAATTACATCCTCAGACGAATGAGTCAATTGAATCTGCCTGGCAGCACAATCAAGCTGAGCCTTGTGCTTAGAAAGCCAGTCCATTCCAAGAATAAGATCAATATCCGAGTTACCAAGGACCACTGGAGAGGATGAAACTTATAGTCGCCCAACGTGATAGTAACATCCGGGACGCAATTGTTAGATGTCATTTGCTTGCCCGGGGACACAATCTTCAATGGGAAAGGAATCCTTTCGGTCACAAATTCATGCTTGGCAACAAATGGTCTTGAAATAAAAGAAAGCGATGCACCAGTGTCAAAAAGAACTTTTGCAGGAACATCGTTAACAGGAAGGTTACCCATAATCACATCTGGCGAGTCCTCTGCCTGAGCTGCGTTCAACAAGTTGACCTTGGCGTGCTTGGGGTTATGCTTGACCACAGCTGTACTTGCCGATCTCACAGGAGGAGGAGGAAGACGCCTCTGATTGAAGCATTTGTTGGCATAGTGACCCTTCTGTTGGCACTTGTTGCACGTGACCTCTGAAAGCGGACGGTGATACGGAGCACTTGATCTTGGAGCTTGAGACGAAGTCTTGTTCTGAAAGCCAGGGTTGGGTGGGTGGGAAGATCCACTGCCACCTTTGCTCTTCTGCTGATAAGGCTGACGGAACAGGAGGAGGAGGAAGCCAATACTTCTGCTGCTTAGCCACTTGAGTTGAGGAAGAAGGAGTTGCATCTCTGACTCGCTTCTTGGAAGCATCGCACTTCAGTTGAGCAGGCTTCATTGCCATTCAAGTTTGTCCATCTTGTAGAACTCATCGTACTCTATTCGGATCAAAACGACAGCAAGTCGAAAGCAGACAGGGAAGAGCCTATCTGGGCCAGATATTGTCGTATCTTCATTGGGAGACCACCCCGTGGAACTGGTATATCATTGAGCTCTTCTACGCTCCTAGGGCCATGTTTGTCTGCTGCACAAGATGGTGTTCCGCGATGCGCATATACGTTTGAACTTACATTGATGTGTGACTAACTGTGTGAATAGGAGCAGACATAAGTTCGTCTTGCTCCTCCTTGCTTTACTTTGCACAGGATCATTTTTGGCCAATGCGGAAGCATTTGCCTACATGACTTGCTCTTCAATCTTGCAACACTCTGCCAGGAAGGAATTCTATGATGAGCTTCTAGCTTTGTAGCTTTGACCCAACAGTCCTTGAGGTATGTTCTCACCAAGGATTAATTCACATGGCCTCCTCTTGTATGAGTTCCTGTACTGCTTTTGAATCCGCATTTTGGCGAGCTGGTCTTTGAGACGGTTATATCTTATTATCTGAAGCAGGCAAATTCTTCGGCACTTAAATCCCGCTGCGATAGGAGCTTTAGCATTGTTCCGCACATCGGAATTCATGTGCTTGCTATGGTCACGGAGTGCCAAATCATTTAATCTATGCGCATACTGTGTACCAGGGCCTCGGGTACACAGTTGCCTGAAGGTCTTTGGGCCTTGGTTAGCGACGACTGGGGGTTGAGTGTATTGACTTTTATGTGTAGCAAAGTGAGTGTTTGAGTTGTTTGATTTTCATTTCTTGGATGGGATTCTGTCGCATGGCTTCTCCTCGTGAAGTCATACCCCAAGGTTGTTCGCAGGATCCTTGATTGTGCTGCCAGATATAGATGTCAAAGTGACTCATTGTCTGGAGGAATGTGTTGCAAGTCTCAGTTATTGGTCTTTGGTCGTCTAATGACTGCTACCATCGGGTTGTATTTGCTCGGCTCACATGGAGAAGGTCATGAGCCTGGGATTTGGCCATGCTCTCTTCGCGAGCGTGAAGAGGTGTGGTGTTTGGAATCAGGATTTCAGATGTCGTCGCCAGGGTCGTTGGCGAATAGTCGCGAGAGAAGACCCGTCTTTCAGCAAGATGCTATCAGAGTGCCTCCGCAGCCTTGACAGCTCATCTTCGAATCATTCGTCATCGAATGCTCATGCATTGAGAGACAAACCTGCAACATTTAAGCTCGACATGCGATAATCGTGGCGATTGAAACTTGGCAACAGTTCAGTCTTTACAAAGCTTGTCCCATAACTAGAGTTGAAGGAGCTTGAAGAAGATCGAACAGTCTGCATTCCAATTGAAAATAGGTGCAACAGATATAGCCATATCTTTGTGAATGCAATGCCACTTAGAACCTTGAAGAGCTTGGAAGAAAGACAACAATCGTTTTACGGCACTCAAGAACGTGAGATACTTGGTGAGGATTAGTCGCCGAACTCTCTCATATTGTGACAAGGCAGAACGAGGAACAGACAGCTTGTGTTGACTACCGTCATTGGAATCAAGAAAGTACGTGGCTAAAGAAAAGAAACTATAGAGCTACAACAGAATAGTCCACAACCCATGACCTCCGCCACTTCACACAATATCTCCTACAGTGTAGACTCTTGCACAACATCTCAGAAGGTGCTCAAGGTTAGTTCTTCAAGGCTTGGACCTCCTATGGCTACGCGTGTCACCGATAGCCGATAATTTCAGTTGTGCCAATCATTATTTCCCAAAGGACAGATATCTAAGTCTAAATCCATTCGATACCACAGGCCTATATCCATTCTTTCAGTACATCATAATTGGAAACGTAGGAAACCTTTCATATGAACTGTCATGTCTTTTGGCCTCGTCAACGCTCCTCCACTTTCTCTCGCATGATGAACTTCATCTTCAACGCCTACACAAATGACTTCGTCTTTGGTCTATCCTCGAGACATTCTGGTCTTTTCGAAGAACAAGGAAGATCATGCCAAGCACTTGCGTTTGGTGCTCGATAAGCTCAGAAAACACCAGTTCTACGCCAAGTTCTCCAAGTGCGAGTTTTGGCTCGATGAGGTTCTTTATATTGGGCATATCATCTCTGCCAAGGGCATAGTGGTGAATCCTGAGAAGGTGTCTGCAATTGTGAATTGGGAACCACCTCAGAATGTGAAGCAACTCCGCAGCTTCCTTGGTCTCGCAAGCTATTCGAAGTTTTTGAGAACTTCTTCAAGATCGCGAAGCCTCTTTCCAACCTTCTCCAGAAGCATGTGAAGTACGTTCTGGTCTCCTGAATGTGACATCGCTTTCAACACCCTGAAAGAGAAATATGTCACTGCTCCAGTTCTGACTCCTCCTGATGAATCCAAACCGTTTGAGGTCTTCTGTGATGCTCTCTCTTCAAGGTCTTGGTGCAGTGTTGATGCAAGAGAAGAAAGTTGTGGCCTATATTCTCGCCAGTTGAAGCCCAATGAAAAAACTACCCCACTCATGACCTCGAGTTGGCGGCAGTTGTTCATGCTCTTTTGACTTGGAGACATCTCTTATTGGGAAGAAAAGTGGACATCTTCACTGACCACAAGAGTCTCAAGTACATCTTCACTCAGCCTAATCTCAACCTCAGGCAGACTCGTTGGGTCGAAATGATTCAAGAGTATAATCCGAGTATCGAATATACTCCAGGCAAGGCCAATGTGATTGCTGACGCATTGAGCAGGAAGGCTTATTGCAACAGTCTGATTCTCAAGCCTTATCAACCCGAGCTTTGTGAAGCTTTCCGCAAACTCAATCTGCAAGTTGTTCCTCAAGGTTTCCTCGCAACCTTCAAGTCTCTCCTACTTTGGAAGATCAGATTCGCGAGGCTCAACTTCTTGATGCTATGGTGAAGAAGGTGAAGATTGGGATTGCCAAGAGTCAACCCAAGACAAGTGCTATCAGTAGGCCTTGATGACAAGGATACTCTCCTTCGTTACGAGGATCGCAATTGTTGTGCCCTAACAAGCGTGAGAATATAAAATTGTAGTAAACGACAAGTCATTATGAACCTGAGGGCTACACAATTCACTCCTACTTATGCTCACCTGGAAGTATCAACAGGTACTATACAGACCTCATACTAGTGGTCCTTGGTGGACTCGAATGAAGCGCGAGATTGCTTAGTTCGTGAATGAATGTGATGTCTGCAGAAGAATGAAAGCAGAACACCAATGACCAGCTGGTCTCCTCCAACCTCTTGCCATTCCAGAATGGAAGTTTGACCATATTGAGATGGACTTCGTGACTGGATTCCCCAAGTCCAAGCGTGGCAATGATGCTATCTTCGTTTTCATCGACAAACTCACTAAAGTGGCTCATTTTCTTCCTATCAAAGAATCTATCACAGACAGCTCAGTTGGCAGAGCTATATACCTCCAGGATTGTCTCCATGGCATTCCGCAGTTGATATCTTCAGATCAGTAGCCAAATCTATAATCTTTATTGCTCCATGAAAACTTGAGAAGAGAAGAGGCAAGCAGGCAAAGGGACTGGTGAATTGAGAATCGGTAAATCAATTAATTGCCTACAGCTCTCTTCTGCACTCCTCCTATAAGTGTTATGGGATTCTTCTCTCTGAAGAGCAGGATGAGCGCGCCATCAACAAAATCCAGTTTCCATGCATCCGGTGCATGATCTTTCCAATCACACCAAATAGCGTCACAACGATTCGTACGTCGCGTGGACAGACTCAGGGGAGTTCTCGACTCCAGTAATGGCTTGATGGTGAGGGCTCTGCTAATTCTACAACTTGGTAACGCGCCTCGATGCGCTATTTCATCTCTCAAACTGTGGCCAAGTCGAAGCGTAATCAGATTCTTGAAGATATGCTCAGGGCTTGCGTCATCTCTTTCGGTATGAAGTGGGAAGATTGTCTTCCATATGCCGAGTTCTCCTACAACAACAGCTTCCAAGCGAGTTCGGGCAAGGCCCCATTTGAAATTCTCTATGGCAGGAAGTGTCGTACTCCTCTTAACTGGTCAGAGACTGGTGAACGTCAACTTCTTGGCAATGACTTGATCACAGAGGCAGAAGAGATGTGCAAAGTCATTCGTGATAATCTCAAAGCCGCGCAATCGCGCCAGAAGAGTTACTATGATAGCAAGCATGACTTGGCTTTCGAGATCGGAGACCATGTCTACCTCCGCGTCTCTCCAATGAAAGGTACTCGTCGCTTCGGTATCAAAGGGAAGCTTGCCCCTAGATACGTGGGTCCTTTCAAGATCGTCAGCAAGAGAGGCGATCTCGCCTATCAACTCGAGCTTCCTTCAAACTTTGCAAATGTGCATGACGTGTTCCATGTCTCTCAGCTCCGCAAGTGCTTCAAGACTCCTGAACGCACCGTCAACTTCGAAGACATTGATATCCAAGAAGATCTCTCTTATCGTGAGCACCCCGTTGCTATTCTTGAAGAGACTGAACGCAAGACTCGCAATAAGTCATAATCAAATTCCTCAAAGTCAAGTGGTCACACCAGTCCGACCGTGAAGCCACCTGGGAACGCGAGGATCACCTACATTCTGAACTCGGATTCTTACCAGTCCATCTCAGCCACTCTGCCAGACGAGTAACTCATGTTAATTAGTAAGTACGATCTCCGAGTAACTCGTCTTCATGGTGCGATCAACACCCCGAATTACTCAAATAATGATCACCCCCAATGCCGCTCAGCGACTCCAAGTCCCGTTCCGGCCGACTTATGCCTCCATACTCTCCCCTGCTGGTCACTAGCTGATCATCTGTGTGGTACTCGACAGAGTGTAATGCCCCGACGTAGATCGTCCAGTTATCGTTGTTGTCCTGGTCAGTCTTGCAGCTTCGTCTGCATTGATATCATGTCATCATGTGCATTGCATTTGCATACGTGTTCGTCTCATGCATCCGAGCATTTTCCCTGTTGTTTTGCATTCCGGCGCTCCTATGTCTCCTCCGGTGGTCCTTCTACCTCTTTTCGTGTGTGGGTTAAACATTTCCGGATTGGACCGAGACTTGCCATGCGGCCTTGGTTTACTACCGGTAGACCGCCTGTCAAGTTTTCGTGCCATTTGGACTTCGTTTGATACTCCAACGGTTAACCGAGGGACCGAAAAGGCCTCGTGTGTGTTGCAGCCCAACACCCTTCTCAAAGTGGCCCAAAACCCACCTAAACCTCTCTCCATCATCTCGGTCGTTCGATCACGATCGCGTGGCCAAAACCGCACCTCATTTGGAGCTTCCTAGCTACTATTCGCTCCTAATTCTCATCGCAAATAGCCTCCCATTTTCGTCATTCCTACCCTAACCCTAGCTCCCCCCGTACGTTCAGGACGGGCAAGAAGACGATAAAGGGTCACAAAGCCGGCGCACGGAGCACTCGTAACGAGCGCTGCATGATCAAGAAGTAGATCCTTAGACACAGACGACCGTCCCGTCACAAGATGCACTATACGTCCCAACACGCAGCTCCTTCCACTTCCCGGACTCCGCCGAGATCCCGGCCGCTAGGGCGCACGGGAGAAGCCCCTCCGCCCGAGCTTCCTCCCTCCACGGCTCCGCTCCGCGTTCAACTCTGCGCCGCGCCCGGCGACCTTCGCTGCCTTTGCCGCCCCCGACCGCCAGGCCGGCGGCTCCGCCGTCGGCAGCCTCCTCGTTCGTGACCTGTGCGGCCCAGCCCGGCCACCTCGCCTATCGACGCGTCACGCCACCCTCTCGATCCTTACTTTCGGCCGGGATTATCACGGGTCCTCCCTCACCTGCTTCCTATCTCTCACTCCATCCGATCAAATTACCCGCACCTGGTAATCTCGGCCGGAAATGCTTGACACATACACTCCGTTAGGCCTGGACGCGATTCTTTCTGAAGCAGTGCTGTCGAGAATCGACGCTTGCAGGGGTAGATGCCAGTCCCACTGGTAGCCAATCTCTAACGTACTCTTTAGTGGTTTCCAAAACTCCCGAGTTGATATATCCTTCTTCTCCATACAGCACAATAACCCCCTATTTTCCGTATCAGATCATCCTGTCATCCGGCATCCGCGATTACAGACATCCATCGACAAAGGGTAAAGCAAGTCCAGAACACAATCTGCATGTAGCTCCGATCGTGCGTAGCATATATGCCCCGAATGTAGCGAACCAAATCCTGATAGGGATGCAACCATTATCCTCGTTCTCAGGCACACATCGTTATGCCTTCGAATGACGGATACCAACTTAACGTACAATATATAAACCACATCTCAATTGCCTTCTCATTTAAGCATTTGGTGTCCTCCACGAGTTGGCGTCCCTGTTGGGCTTCACCGAAATTCGCTGTATGGGATAGGGACCTGTTGGCAGCAACATCAGTATGAGTATGGCAACTGTGGGAACTTTTCCGGTGTGTTCTATGATTCTTTACAATAGACAAAAGAGATGCCGATCTCTGTTCAAATTTGGTGCTCCGGAATACCGCCAAGCGATGGAAAATATGGGCTTAATGGTAGGTGGCCAATATGGTAATTAAAACATGCAAATCGTTGGGAGCGCATCTCGCTCAGATGGAGTCATTTTAGTTTGCTTATTGGTTAGCGTATAACTAGCTCAACATGGTGCCATCTTTTTCACCACGAGTAGTTATCCAATTGGATTAATAACCCATTAGCTCGTGATATAGGAGGACCACGCAATGTAATCGCGTGTAGGGAACAGTAAGACCGATATCACGGAAACATAGCAAGCTGGCGGCAGAGCCCGATGGAAACAAACCTAGGAAAAAGGACGCGAAGCCTTCCCACCTTTACCAAGTATATAGATGCATTAAATACGAATAAAGATCATACTATTGTGCAAATATTCCACCCCAACTTAGATAAATGAATAGTTATCCCAACAAATAAACATGTTCCAACAAGGAACCTCCAATCTTCACCTGCAACTAGCAACGCTATAAGAGGGGCTGAGCAAAGCGGTAACATAGCCAAACAACGGTTTGCTAGGACATGGTGGGTTAGAGGTTTGACATGGCAATTGGGAGGCATGATAAGCAAGTGGTTCATCGTAGCATAGGCATAGCAAAAGAGCGAGCATCTAGCAAGCAAAGATAGAAGTGATTTCGAGGGTATGGTCATCTTGCCTGCAAAGTTGTCAGAGTTGCCTTGATCCTCGTAAGCATACTCAACGGGCTCCTCGTTCACGTACTCGTCTCCCTCTACCCAAGAACAAGCAACAAGCAAAAAGAACACAATCAACCACGTGCAATGCTCAAGCAACATGATGCAATGATAACACTGGGATGCTTATGTGACATATGCATGAAATGCACAAGACATGCGTTATTGAATTATGCGGGCGCTGTGCGGTATGATGATGCATACACGGATTGTGCTCTGAAACAGAAGTTTGCAAATGTTTGAAGATGCCTTGTAATCCTTGGCCGAATTTGAAACGTAGGATCCAAGTGGATGTGCCCCTTTGGAAAAGGTTGACGCGTTGAGGGTTTCGGCTTGAAATTGACCTTATAGTATAATAGGATCACCGGTAACGGGTCATGCATCTGTTTCGGACATATTCAAGCGCCATAAATTCTATACGAACCATGATATATGGATCCTGGTCTTCTAGCAAGTCATAATCAGGCAATGGTGACCAACTAAATGCAATCAAGGTATGATAAAGTTATTCGACTCTCCCAAGCAATCATTAGACCATTGATCAACATAATAATAGCCAATGACAGGTGTATCCACTCATGAAATGGCCATTGTCAGGCCAAATATGAAGAAGCCACCTTGAGCTTATGGATCAATGTTCAAATCCACCCTAAAACCATGATCCACTACCAGGCATCCCGGAGACAAAACAGGTTGCCAAGCAAATGATAATCAGGTTTCCAGACTTTGGTGAAATTAACACAAGTCTGGAATTTATCATCAGGAAGCAACTTTAGAGCATGAAAACTACAAGCTACAGGAACTTAACATGGCAAAGCAAGGCATGGCATGAAGCTACTCAAAGCACTTAACAAAAGTCCCTTAGTGACCTTGAGCCAAAAGGGATCAGAAAATACAATTGCAAGCATGTGAACATGGCAAAAACATAAACAGATTCAGACTTAGTGAAAAACTGGAGCATGCAAAACAGTTAACGAGTAGGCATGTTTACGAGCTCGATGCACTCACTACAGAGCATGGCATGACAAACTAAGCATACACCCATCAAGAATACATGGCATAGAAGCTAGACATGGCAAGAACAACAACATAGCATGCACGGATCAATAGCAACATCCTCGGCAAAATCGCTAAACATGTCAACAATCTGCCAGGATCATTTATAGCAAAAGTAGAGCTCGATTGACTCAAGCTAGGGTGCTCCATAAATGCAAACAAAGACATGGATGGTAGAGCACCACAATTTTAACAAAACATCCTTACTGATCATCCTCAAAAGAGGCACGGATCACTAGGAAAACAACATGAACATATGGCATAAAAGCAAAATCAGGACAAGGACTTAGTGAAATTCAAAGTCCCTGAAATCAGCATCCATGATTACGCTACTTTGCAAGCTTGTGCTAGTCACCACAAATATCATAAAAATACATGGCATACACCTCTGTAAAGATGGCATGGCATATAACAAAACACATGTAGAGCTCAGGATCATAGCATGCACACATTAATCATGGCAAAAATGACAAAAGGCCATTTGCTGAAACAGATCTGAAAAATTCATCACATAGCCCTCTTCCAACAGCATTTCAGGCATCAAGATGAGCTCAAATGAAAATGATGCAATGAGATGAAATGATGTACTCGTCGAGTCGAACATTTTGATATGCTACACGCACGAATCGGAGCTACGGATGCAGAGTTATGGCATGCGGAAAAATGATAAAAAATTAGGGTTATGGGATGAAAATTCAACCGAGTTTGAAACCAGATCTAGATCTGGCCCGATGCACTATAGCTCTCACGACGCCCAAGGATGGCCAGCCGGTGTTCTCGCCGGAACAGGCTGCCGGATTCGAGGAGGAGGGAGGAGAGGTCGGGGGCGCCGGATCCTCGCCGGAGTAGGACGGGGTGGCGTTGGCGGCGTTCGTAGGCGAGGAGGCCGGCTCGGGCGGCACGGTCGACGAGGAGGCTCGCCACGGCGGAGCTCGCCGGCGACGGGATGGGGCGGCAAAGGCTGCGAGGCTCCCGGGCGGCGCGCGGGCAGAGTGGAGGCGCGAGCGGCGCGAGGGAGGAGCCGGCGCTGAGGGCTTCTCTCGGGCCCAGGCGGGCCGGCGAGGTGATGTGGGCGCGCCCATGTGGCGCGCTGCGTAGGGCGCGGCGATGTGTCCGGCGCCGGCGGACAATGTCCGGCGCGCTGAAGAGGTGGGGAGCTAGGGTTAGGGGTAGAATGACCCGAAATTTCGGAGAGGTCTATTTATAGATAGGAGGAGCTAGGAAGCTCCAAATGAGGTGCGGTTTTCGGCCACGCGATCGTGATCGAACGCTCTAGATGATGGAGAGGGTTTTGGTGGTTTGGGCCAAATTGGAAGGGTGTTGGGCTGCAACACACACGAGGCCTTCTCGGTCCCTCGGTTAACCGTTGGAGTATCAAACGAAGTCCAAATGAGAAAACTTGACAGGCGGTCTACCGGTAGTAAACCAAGGCCGCATGGCAAGTCTCGGTCCAATCCGGAAATGTTTAACCCCCACACACGAAAAGAGGTAGAAAGGACCACCGGAGGAGAATAGGAGCGCCGGAATGCAAAACGGACAACGGGGAAAATGCTCGGATGCATGAGACGAACACGTATGCAAATGCAATGCACATGATGACATGATATGAGATGCATGACAAAGACAAAACACACGGAGACAAAAACCGACACGAGGAAATAAAATAACTTAGCCGGAAACGGCAAGAGTTGGAGTACAATAAGGTAAATTACATCCGGGGTGTTACAACACTCCACCACTACGAAAGGATCTCGTCCCGATCTAGGACTGGAAAAACTCCGGGTACTCAGAACGGAGGTGATCCTCGCGTTCCCAGGTGGCTTCACGGTCGG
>NC_053026.1:63877502-63890584 GCF_003073215.2 Triticum urartu
ATGAGATTTACCATGTAATCAAGTTAGTTTTGTTAGGGTTTGATCCCTAGTATCCACTATGTTCTGAGATTGATGTTGCTATGCTTAATGCTTGCCACTAGGGCCCGAGTGCCATGATTTCAGATCTGAACCTATTATGTTTTCATGAATATATGTGTGTTCTTGATCCTATCTTGCAAGTCTATAGTCACCTATTATGTGTTATGATCCGACAACCCCGAAGTGACAATAATCGGGATACTTCTCGGTGATGACCGTAGTTTGAGGAGTTCATGTATTCACTATGTGCTAATGCTTTGTTCCGGTTCTCTATTAAAAGGAGGCCTTAATATCCCTTAGTTTCCGCTAGGACCCCGCTGCCACGGGAGGGTAGGACGAAAGATGTCATGCAAGTTCTTTTCCATAAGCACGTATGACTATTTACGGAATACATGCCTACATTACATTGATGAACTGGAGCTAGTTCTGTGTCACCCTATGTTATAGCTATTACATGAGGAACCGCATCCGGCATAATTATCCATCACTGGTCCATTGCCTACGAGCTTTTCACATATTGTTCCTCGCTTATTTACTTTTCCGTTGCTATTGTTACAATCACTACGAAAGCCAAAAATATTACTTTTGCTACTGTTACCTATATTATCATATTACTTTGCTACTAAATACTTTGCTGCAGATACTAAGTTATCCAGGTGTGGTTGAATTGACAACTCAACTGCTAATACTCAAGAATATTCTTTGGCCCCCCTTGTATCGAATCAATAAATTTGGGTTGAATACTTTACCCTCGAAAGTTGTTGCGGTCCCCTACACTTGTGGGTTATCAAGACTAATTTTTGGCGCCGTTGCCGAGGAGCATAGCTCTATTCTCTGAGTCACTTGGGATTTATATCTATTGATCACTATGAAGAACTTGAAAGACGCAAAAACTACGATTTATCCCTCAACTACGAGGGGAGGTAAGGAACTGCCATCTAGCTCTGCACTAGATTCTCCTTCTATTTTGAGTAAGCTTGCGACACCTAAACCTGCTACTGCTATGAATTCTGATATGTCGCATGTTATTGATGATGCCACTTCTGCTATGCATGATACTCATGATGAAACTACTTCTGTGTGTGATACTACTTTGCCATTAGGTGAATTTCTTGATGAACAACTTGCTAGAGTTAGGGGGAATGAAATTATTAAAGATGCTATTATTGATGATAGTGATGATGAAAATTCTCCCAATGATTATGAATTGCCTGTTGTTACTGAGGTTTATGTTATGAATGAAGAAGCTGCTAGAGCTATCTTTGCTTGCAATGATAGATATGATCTTAAGAAGTTATTAGCTAAATGGAAGCAGCAGTCTCTTAATGCTAGAATGAAACCTGACCCTGCTTTTGCTACTTCACCTATCTATGTTACTGATAAGGATTATGAATTCTCTGTTGATCCTGAAATTATTACTTTAGTTGAATCTGATCCTTTTTATGGCCTTGAATCTGAAACTGTTGTGGCACATTTTACCAAGTTGAATGATATAGCTACCCTGTTTACTCATGATGATAAATCTCGCTATTATTATATCCTTAAGATATTTCCTTTCTCATTAAAGGGTGATGCCAAGACTTGGTATAATTCTCTTGCTCCTGGTTGTGTGCGTAGTCCCCAGGATATGTTTTGTTACTTCTTTGCTAAATATTTCCCTGCTCATAAGAAACAAGCTGCCTTGTGGGAAATATATAACTTTGTGCAAATCAAAGAAGAGAGTCTCCCACAAGCTTGGGTGAGGCTTCTCCGATTACTTAATGCTTTGCCTGATCATCCTCTTAAGAAAAATGAAATACTTGATATCTTTTATAATGGACTAACCGATGGTTCCAAGGACTACTTGGATAGTTGTGCTGGTTGTGTTTTCAGGGAAAGAACAGTCGACGAAGCTGAATTATTATTGAATAATATGTTGACTAATGAAAATAATTGGACTCTTCCTGAGCCAATTCCTGAGGCAATTCCTGAACCAATTGAGCCAACTCCCGAGCCTATTCCTAAACCCACTCCGAAGAAGAGAGGTGTTTTATTTCTCAGTCCTGAAGATATGCAAGAGGCAAAGAAATCAATGAAAGAAAAAGGTATAAAAGCTGAAAATGTTAAGAATTTACCACCTATTGAAGAAATACATGGTCTTAATATACCGCCTGTTGAAGAATCACATTGTCTTGATAGCCCGGCACAGGTAGTAAAGGTAAATTCTCTCTATAGATATGGTAAAGTTGAAATCCCCTCTACTAAATTTCATAGCCCATGCTTAGATGAATTTGATGACTTTATGGCTAGACAAGAAAGTTTTAATGCTTATGTTGGTAGAGAGTTAAAGAATAATGCTTTCAAGATAGGACGCGTGAGCGATAATATGGCTAGAGTTAAAGGTGAACTCAAACTCGTTAGCAAATATGCTTCTATGGTTGCTACTCAAGCTGAGCAAGTACTTAAAGCTCAAAATGATTTGCTTGATGAATTAAATAATAAAAATGACTTTGCTGTTAGAGTGGCTACTAGAACTAGTAGAATGACTCAGGAACCTTTGTATCCCGAAGGCCACCCTAAGAGAATCGAGCAAGATTCTCAGATAAATAATTTAGAGGCATCTAGTTCTTCTAAAAATAAGAAAAAGAAAAACGATAGGACTTTGCATGCTTCTAGTGAACCTACTATAGACACACCTGAGAATCCCAATGATATCTCTATCTCTGATGCTGAAACACAATCAGGTGATGAACATGAACCTAGTGATAATGTTAATGATAATGTTCATGTTGATGCTCAACCTAGCAAAAACAATGAAGTAGAGATTGAACCTGCTGTTGATCTTGATAACCCACAATCAAAGAATCAACGTTATGATAAGAGAGATTTTGTTGCTAGGAAGCACGGTAAAGAAAGAGAACCATGGGTTCAGAAACCCATGCCCTTTCCTCCTAAACCATCCAAGACAAAGGATGAGGAGGATTTTGAGCGCTTTGCTGAAATGATTAGACCTATCTTCTTACGTATGCGCTTAACTGATATGCTTAAAGTAAATCCTTATGCTAAGTATATGAAGGATATCATTACAAACAAAAGAAAGATAATGGAAGCTGAAATTTCCACCATGCTTGCTAATTACACTTTTAAGGGTGGAATACCAAAGAAACTTGGAGATCCGGGTGTACCAACTATACCATGCTCTATTAAAAGAAATTATGTTAGAACTGCTTTATGTGATCTTGGAGCCGGTGTTAGTGTTATGCCTCTCTCTTTATATCGTAGACTTCAATTGAATAAATTGACACCTACTGAAATATCTTTGCAAATGGCCGATAAATCAACTGCTATACCTGTCGGTATTTGTGAGGATGTGCCTGTTGTGGTTGCAGATGTCACTATCTTAACGGACTTTGTTATTCTTGATATTCTCGAGGACGATAGTATGTCTATTATCCTTGGTAGACCCTTTTTGAATATTGCAGGGGCTCTTATTGATTGCAACAAAGGCAATGTCACTTTTCATGTTAATGGTAATGAGCATACGGTACACTTTCCGAGGAAACAATATCAAGTTCATAGTATCAACTCTATTGGAAAAGTTCCAACTATCATTATTGGAGGTTTTGAATTTCCTCTCCCAATTGTCAAGAAAAAGTATGATATTCTTATTGTTGGGGATTTTCATATCCCCGTTGAGGTAACTTAGTGTTATTCGAAATTTCTCCGGTTCCGTGTTATTCGGAATGAGTTTGTTAACAAGACTTGATCAACCTTGTTAGTGGATTCATTTTGATGATCACGAGATGGATGAAACTAGAAGGCACAACCTTGTGTACCCTCTTTTTACTTTCTGTTATTTAGAATAAATAAAGCAAAAATAACATTATCCGTCTGTTTTCTGAATTATCCGTGCATTAAAAAAATATCCCGAAAATAAAAGTGCTCCAAATGCCCTGCAAATTAGTATGATTTTTTATGGAATATTTGAGGATTTTAGGCACTGAAATCACTGCAAGAGGGGCAAGCACCAGGCCACGAGAGTGGAGGGCGCACCCCCCTGTCTCGTGGGCCCCTGGTGGCCCCCTCCACTTATGCCAGCACCCACACACTTCATGTTCTACCCAAAAAAAATCCCCATCCAGCTCAAGCACGAGTTCTAGCTCATTTTGCTGCGATTTTCGATCTCCTTGCTCAAAGCTCCATTCACAAAACTACTTTGGGAGATTGTTGCTTGGTATGTGACTCCTCCATTGGTCCAATTAGTTTTTGTTCTAGTGCTTTATTCATTGCAAATTTTTGCCGCATAGGTGACCATGTTCTTGAGCTTGCATGTTAAATTTATGAGGTCCCAAGCAATTCTAATGCATGATATAGGCTCTAGGCACTTGTAGGAGTAGTTGCTACCAATCTTGTTTAGTTTTATTCACTTTTATTTTGAAGTTACTAAAATTTCAGAAATTTTAAGAAAATGTTAAGGAAACTTTTCAGGGGCTCTTCTAGCCAAGGCTCTCAAGAAAAACACGCTAAAGAGAAGGAAAAGGCCAAGTATAATCTTCCTCGCTTAGCGGAAGTACGGTCGTGTGAATGGCCATGCGATGATTTCTTGAAAGAAGCTGGAATTCATGAAGATTTTTATTCTTTGATCGAGAATGCAGGCCTCACCGGTTTCCTCCACGACCGGATCGATCAGTATCTCTTACTCACCAATACTTTCGTGCAATTTTTTTATTATTATCCTAAGAAGTCACCGCCTTCAGTATCATTTCATTTATATGATAAATTCAGAGAAATGTCTTGACGTAATTTTTGCGCGGTAGGTAGGATACCCTATGAGGGAGAATTAGAGGAACCCCATCGTAAAGATGTGGGATGGCTTTGTTAACACTATCGCTGTAGAGGAGCCAAAGAAGGGTTCCGAGGCGAAAATCTCTAGCATACACTTTCCTGTTTTACGCTACTTTGTCATATTTGCTAGTAGATGCTTGATTGGTCGTGGAAATAGTGGAAACTTTAGTGTTCTTGATATTATCATTCTTCAACATGCCTTGCTTGGAGATAATAGTTTTAGTATGGGTGCCGTCATTGCTAAACGGCTAGGCCTGAATCGTACAAAAGGCCCCATATTTGAAGGTATCTATGCTTCATGTCTTGCTAGACATTTTCAGATACCTATTAGGCACCATGAGAAAGAGGAGACAAAATTGCCTCCTCACATTTTAAATTACAAGAGCATGGTAGCCCAAAAGTTTATTGTTGACAACGAAGAGAAGATGCTTTTATATAACCTTAGATTTAATAAGAAACACAATGAGACTATTATTTTGCCTGCGCCTCTGTTGTTCGATTTGCTTGCAAATAATTTTCTTGTCACGCCGGAGGCGGTGTATGCTCATCGAGCCCAAGCATCCACTCCAGAACCTGAACCCGAGCCGGAACCTGCACTGGACCCTTATCGTGCATCATCTTTCCAGTGGGATCCGGAGATGACGAGCTAGTGGTATCCTGATTACACTTCCCAGTACACCGGGAAGAGTAGCAGCGGTCCTTGGTACTAGACCAACTTAGGCAAAAAGCCTAAGTTTGGGGGAGTACATATTTCTCACCGACTTTACATTCATGTTCACACACTAGTCGTCGGTGCTCATACTCTTTCATTGTATTATCCATGCTAGTTTAAATTCCTTTTTCTCGCTTTCTTCTTGTGTGTTTGATAAACCTTAAGAAAAACCAAAAAAATAGTTAGTTTAATCTCCATGCTTGTAGTAGAAATTAAAATGAAAACCCAAAAAGATTTCTAGTTCTTCTTTTACTTGTTGGGAGCTTTCCCGTGTAAATAGTTTTATTTTTTTTCTTTCCTTTGGGGGTCGAGAAGACCATATTAAAAATGTTTAGTGGCTCTCATATGCATGATTGTTTATTTAACTTAGAGCCCATATTACCTGTCTTCTCTCTTGAGTTGAATGCTTGCAGATTCCAGCTTAGTCCATTGCACGTGCACTATTATTATACACATCGTTCAGTCATGCAAGTGAAAGCAATAATGACGATATATGATGGACTTATTGAGATGAGAAAAGATGGTATGAACTCAACCTCTCTTGCTTTTGTAAATATGATAAATTCATCGTTTCTGATTCAGCTTATTATGAGGTAAACATATTTGCAATGACATTTAGAGATTATAATTGCTTGTGCCATGCTTGATTAGCTATGAGTTATAATGGTTTACACCAACATGCTATTAGAATAATTATGATGTGGTATAATGGGATGGTATCCTCCTTTGAATGAACTAGATGACCAGTTGCGCCAATGGCGCAAAGGTCGAGAGTAAGCCATGTATTGAAAGAGTGTACATTAATATTATTCGGACACATATTGGAACATATGAAAATAAGTACTTATTGCTGGTAGATAGATACTTAGTAATGATACATAGTGTTCTAAGAAGCTTACGATTAATTATTTACAATGTTATTAGCAAACAAAGTAGATAGTCACATATAGGCGCTATGAAGTGATAAACATTAGACAGAGTCATCGTTGCACCCTTGACCATGGCGCAAAAAGCGAGAGCGAGCCAAGCATTCAAAGTATGTGTATGAGATTGATTTAGAATCAACTTATAAAGATACTTATATTCCATTACATGAAAGCTATGCTTGAAAGAAAATATTCCGATCAATTGGTGATAGCATACATTGGCTTTAAAAGACGGGCTATATTAGCATAGATGAATGGTGTATATAGTGCTTGCCTGTTAACCATTGCTCGAGTCTTGTACCTGCCGTCAACAGGAAGGAAAGAACCTACGACCTAGGCGGACGAACAACCTAGCCGCACACTGCAGACAGGATCAGAGGCCTATAGAGGAACAAAAATAATCAAGCGACTGTATGTAAAACAATAAGCAGATGGTTCACCACTGGGAGAGACTGTATTTGATACATATAACAATTGAGCATATTTTTGGAACACCAAATGGAGCATGAAACAAACATATATAGCAAGCCAAGAAAAGGAGGAATCATGATGCCACAATGAAAAGAGTAAGTCCAATGGACACAACTACAGAAGTACATGTCATAGGACAAGATGCAAAATCTATATATCAATTAGATATAGAAACAAAAACAATAAAGAGTAATCATAATGATCTGGGTATGTTGTAGATTTCCTACTGAAATTATAATTTAATCAATTTAATGTTAAGAGAAATGCAATGAGGAAAGGGCCTGTAACATGGAGTTGGTCCAACCCAGCCTCTCTAATTCATGAAACAGTAAGTTAATTGTCACAGTCTTCTAGTTATTAATGGTCCCGCGTCACTAATCTCAACCAACGCCAAAAGTTTGTGATCCCATGAATGTACTAAGCGATTTCCATCAAGCCTGGACCAGCTCTCTTAGATACCCCTGCCAAAAATAGGAAAATGGAACTATGAATACTCTCAGCTTACACAAAATAAAAAACTATGCAGGACATGATAGACACTTAGAATTGCAAAGTTCATTCGATGTCATAAAGCAAAAGACTAAGAACCATTATGTACCAACCTGGACGTTGCCTCTTACTCCCTTAGATATCATGGTTCAACAAATAAACCTCTTACTCCCTAGAAATAGTAAATCCTGCCTTCATCAATTACAGGGAGGAGCTTCCAACTGGATTTGAAGGACCATTTGTATTATACTCCCCCTATACCAGTATAAAAAACCACAATCTTTTCACCATCAATAGTTATCCTGCAACATCATTCAACTCTCACATGATTTAGAGAGAGTAGTAATGAAGCACAGATAATAACATTTGTCAGAAAAGAGTAGGAGAGAAACAGAGTACAATTTGAATGCTCAGAACAATCAAATTAAACACTACAGGGAAAACTAAGAACAATCAACCTTAACTACTGTAGGGAAGATAAAAGTCGTCTCAAATTAACTGCTATTGGCTTTACTACTATTGTTCAGACTGATTATCAACTACTACAGGAAAAACCAAGAACAATTGACCGCAACTATTGCATGAAAGATAAAGCATTCTCAAATTCTTTTTTCTTTCCGAGTTGAATGACTCCATCCAGACCAAATGACCAAGCTGGTCATAAAAAGGGACATAAAAAAATGTCGATAGAAGTGAATCAGTAAAAACAAAAACAAAAAACTGTATGCGAATAATCAAGATGGGATGAGTGCTTTTAAGCACCATGTCAAGAACCAGAGCCATGGCGAAAATTCTGGTGATTTCATATGCAAATAAACCTGCAAAAGTAGCAAGATGACTCAGACTGACAAACAAATCTCTTGACAGTGCTCTTTGGCAAGTGCTGCAGAGATGGATAATACTCAATCAGTCTCTATACCAATGTCTCCTGTAGGCTGGGTGTAGTACACAGCTTTTGGGAGCTATAGAGTGTGTTCAGCATAGCATCCAAAATAACCCTTGGTGGAATGTGTACAGGATCCATTAGGAAATCCTAAGATGATTTTATAAATGTTAGATTATCGCTCATAAAAAAGGCCATATAAGGATTATTGCCATTGATCAGTACTATGCATATGTAGTATGGTCAAAGAAGATAGATATGAACAATTTATAATACTGGTGTTAGCTACCATGTCAGACTAAAACTAAAAGAACTTGTTGAGTAATCATAGATAGCAGGAAAGTCTATGTTGGTTGCATTTAATTATTCAGTTTTAGTACAGGTGCTGTTCAAGAATGGCAGAACCATTTTCTACCAAAGCTCACTGTACTAAAGGCTTATCCAATGCCATAGCAGAGCCGATCAAAGAGGCACTAACGGACAGGGGTCTCGCAAAGTACATCATGAATTTCCATGTCTCAATCTGGCAGTGTAAAACTGCAGGTTCCATGGCTCAAAAAAAACTAAGTGATTTGAATCTAAAATAAACCTAGGTTTATTACCTATAAGGCCATCCCCAGGAACATCAATCTCTACACCAGCAAGCACATGACCATTCCCGTCGATCTCACACAAGTAAAAAGGCGGAAGCAATGCACATTGTGCTGCCACAGTTCCAAAATTGGAAGAACAAAGGACACCAGAGCACACATTCTAGGTAAACGAAGTAATTGCACAATACGAAGCAGGAAAGAATATATGTAAGCAGAAATAACAGCAGGCAATAGCACCAATAAGAACACACAAAAAAAAAGCAAAATGTCACACCACAAGTTACACACACAGTTAGAACCGGTTAAATTACTTGATTTGCAACAAGTATAAAGAATATAAGTAAAAGAGGAAGTTGGAACCTTAGCAAGTTGATCAGAGGAGTGCAAATACTGGACGATGAACCAGGAGATGAGCTGACTGCTGACACCAACCGTAGAAAAGAAACCCTGCAACAGATGTAGATGCAGGAAAATATGAGAGCTCACTCTCGTAGAGCAAGACCAAGCACATATGCCAAATGGAAAGAAAGGCAGAAACAAGAGCATTAAAGCGTAGGGAAAAGGTGCAAGCAGCATACAAACAAAACATACACACGTGCATATCGTACAGCTGGAAAGGAAATAAGCGATAGAAGACAAACAAAATGGACTCAAACAATAATTACCAAGAGCACACAAATAAATAGTATAAGGTAAGAGGATAAAACATTCCATGCACAAGAAAACCGTTCTACCAAGAACGCTAAAGACACTATGTTAGAGGAACAAAATGTATTGAAATAGTAAACAATTAGCAGGGAAAGTACTAATAATAATAATCACCAAGTGCACACAAAGAAGCATGAGGTCAGAGGATGGAACCTTCACAAGATGAAAGAAAGCAGATGAGGCCCTTGACGAGATCAACAGCACCAGAATCCCAAGAACAGACCTGGAAGAAAACAGTTCATAAATCAGGACATAACCAAGCTTTCTACCCACAAGGAAACTCTTCTACCAAGAATGCTAAAAACAGTATATACAACAGCACGAGCAGAAGGGAATAGGACAGATCTTAACCCCAAACAGAAAAAGGATTCTAAGCACGACCGCATTTCATCAAACAGGTAGTAAGCAAGCGGGAAAAAAGTGGCTCACCTCTGACGAAACGTAAATCGCACAGTTCAGACCGACGCAAGAATCAAGAATTAGATCCTGCAAAGAAGAGAGAGGAATCAGTTACACTCGGGTTGTTTTTTCTCTTAAAGAGGATTGAATCCTAACCCTAGAGCGAGAGGAAAAAAGAGAGAAAGAGAGGCAGGGGCGAAGAGGCATACCAGAGGAGGAGCATGAGGAGCAGGCCTCCACGGCCAGAGCGCCGCCGACCGCCATGGGAGAGATTAGATCCTGCAAACAAGAGAGAGGAATTAGTTACACTTGGGCGGGCGCGTCGCCGCCTGGTCGTCCTCCTTCTCATGCATCTGCCCCCTCCCTCTCCTCACGCCCCACGACCCGCGCGCTGGCGCCGACGAGGAGAGGAGCCGCTGATATGGCAAAATGCTAACCTGATCCCCAACATAGTCGATGAGCAGGCCAACCTTGCTCTGCAGGTCCTGGTCGCCGAATAGCCGGACGCCGTGCCGCAGCAGCTGCAGCGTGGGGTAGATGAACGACAGCAGCCCGCCCGCACCAGCTGCAGCGTGGTGCAGATGAACACGAACAACATTTAACAAATATATATTCACTTCTTAACTAATGGTAAAGAACTGCCATTGATGGATTTAGCAAGCGGCAATTGGTAAGCTGCGCCTAATTATCAAACGTGATGTCTGTGATCTTATTAAATAATTCCTCTTATACATCGAATATAATTAAGTAGGAAAACCTGTAGGTACCATACCAAATAGATGGTCTACTGTAATCAGCTTGGTATAAACTGGGAAACAATGATCTAACACGTGAAACTAAGCCATTAAAATTGCAGAAATATAATAGATATAGTTCATGGGGGTTTGAAAACATACCAAGCTAGCATTTGAGACATGCAGAAGAGATGTATATCTGTATAAGATACGATTTCTAAACTTACCAAGGTTAGTAAGCCAAGGAACAGAATAGGAATCCCTAATGAACACGCAAAAGGGAAATGAAAAATTACAAATTATGTCATTACTCGCACTCAAACGTAAGTAATTTATTCTTGGACATAAGGCTTCTTTGAGGGAACATGCATAACCTCTCCAACATAGGCCATGAACAAAAATACAATGAAGAGCAGAAGCAAGCATAACCCACCTCGACCAAAGCAACGATCAATCAACAGCAGGAAACACAACCTCGCATTTTGGTCACTACACGCGCATTTTATCAAACAGCTCACAGGCAAGCATAAGAAGTATATCCTAAGATTGATGTTGAAGGCGGATTGGTGGGTAGGAGGACACATAAGGTAGAGATCAAATCAAGAGCAGAAGGAAAAACGATGGGAGAAGCTCACCTTGGCATAGGCCGCCTGCATCCACCGTTGAACGCCATGTCCTGCTGACAGCCGCACAAACAAATATTGGAAGGGGAGCAGGGTACTGAAAGAAAGGGAGTAAAAAAAGGAAGAAGAGAAGAATTGTTGTGTACCTGAAGCCTAAGGCAGACGCTCGGCTGCACCGGCTGCTCCTGCTTATTTTGTTGAGCAGCCATGACGAGGAAGAGGTCGAGCAGAGCATCCGCGTACTGGAGGAGAGACGGTGAGGTAGATGATGAGGCAGCCGTTTTGGGTCTTCGAGCTGCCCGATGCCGATCCCTTCTCCATCGGTCCGCTGTCCGCCTCTCTTGCTGAGCGCCTCCGGATCAATCCAGCTCCGGCCGACTGGCCCTGCCGTCGCCGGCGACATCACCCTGTCCCAGCGTACCTACCTCCTACTCTCCTCCAGTCGTCCCTCCGACTGCGCATCCGTGCGAGCTCCGGCAGCCCTGCTCCCCCTCGACTGCGACGTCGGCGCCCGCCACCCTCCTCTACCGCCCGCCCGCGCTCTCTCTCCCAGCCCGCGTTCGAGGCGAAGTCCATGGGGTGGCCGACGGATCCGGCGACCCATCGGAAGGAGGAGGAGGTGGTTGGAGGGAGCGGCGGCGGGTGAGGACGAGGGAGGGAGGGAGGGAGGGAGGAGCGAGGGGTGCGGGGCTGTGGATTGGGGCGCCGCTTTCTACCTCGCGTGCTACGGTGTTTTTTTTCCTTCGCGTGGTGCACTTCACCCTCACGCGCGGGCACGGTGTGGTGGTCTTTTTTCCCTCGCGTGGTACCGTGCGCTAGGCCTTCGTTGTCACTATCACTCTAGGAGGCTTTATATGTTAGACTATTAGACTATCACTCTAGGAGACTTTATATGTTATATTGAGTCACGACGGTGATTCAGGAGGAAACCTGAGGTGGCTTGGTGATGGCAACTTGGCAGTTGCGGCTGCTTGAGGCCGTAAAGATGGCGGAGGAGTCTCAAAAGCATGCACGGCGGCTCGGCGCGTCACGAGCCCGTGCAGAGAAGCAGGGGAATGGTCGCCGCGGCTGTTGAATGGCGGACTCAAAGACGGCCCATTGCGGTCCTTTGCAGATGGTGGCGGCTTAGGCGTGATGGAGACAGCGTCCCAGCATAGATGCAGTGGAGGCGGGGCGCCGGCGGGTCGTGGCGACTCGGTGGCGCTCAAGCAGGAGCGACTCGGATGGCCATTGATACGTCTCCAACGTATTTACTTTTTCAAACACTTTTGCCCTTGTTTTGGACTCTAACTTGCATAATTTGAATGAAACTAACCCGGACTAACGTTGTTTTCAGCAGAACTGCCATGATGTTGTTTTATGTGTAGAAAGCAAAAGTTCTCGGAATGTCCTGAAAATCCACGGAGGCACTTTTTGGAAAATATAAAAAATACTGGCGAAAGAATCAAGACCAGGGGGCCCACACCCTGTCCACGAGGGAGCGGGCCCCCTGGACCTCCATCGACCTCAACTCCAACTCCATATATTCACGTTCGGGGAGAAAAAATATCAGAGAGAAAGTTTCATCGCGTTTTACGATACAGAGCCGCCGCCAAGCCCTAATCTCTCTCGAGAGGGCTGATCTGGAGTCCGTTCGGGGCTCCGGAGAGGGGGATTCGTCGCCGTCGTCATCATCAACCAT
>NC_053026.1:63891584-63914795 GCF_003073215.2 Triticum urartu
GATCCTTGATAAAAAAGAAGAATGGTTGAAATTCAAGAAAGACATGATTATCAATGGCAATGCGGTGGACAGAAAGAAGATTTTTGTTGGCACTAGGGACATGCAAGATTAGTTTGAGATGAATTTTCCTATGAGGGGTTTTAATAATTGAGTGACTAATACGACCAATCTTCATACCTTCTCCACTAGCGGTGTGGATGTGATCTTGGCCGCGGTATTTTCCCCGCATGGTCAACTTTTCCAGCTCACCGGCGATGTGGTTAGTAGCACAGCTGTCGACATACCAATTTGTGTCGACGCCATAGGAAGCTTCAGCAGCCCCGACCACCTTTTCATCTTGAGATGAGTCTTCTTCTTCATCAAACCGGTACCAACAGTCCTTGGCGGAGTGGCCCAGATTACCGCAGATTTGGCAGCAGACAGCATCAGGCCGAGACTTGTTGGTGGAGCCGCTCGATATCCAGCCGCCCTTGGTGTTGGAATATGAGGGTCGGCCGCCGCTGCGTGCGTTGTTGTTGCCGCTGGTGTTGCCCCCACCAGGGCCCCTACTTTTCCCGCGAGGAGGGCCGTGAGGACGGGAACCACTGCCACGCCCGAGGGTGGTGACATTCGTTGAGGACTTGAAACCACCACTGGTCCCAGCCCCTTGGAAGAGGGCCACTCGATGATCGAAGTTGCTCATCTGAGCGAAAAATTCATCAAGAGTGACCGGGATGACACGAGCATCAAGGGTAGAGACCAGCGGCTGGTATTCCATGTCCAGGGCATTGATGATGTAGGAGATGAGCTCGTCGTCGTCCAGGGGTTTGCCGGCCGCCGCGAGCTCGTCAGTGAGAGATCACATGTTTGCGAAGAAGGTGGCCACAGATTGCGTGCCCTTCTGCGCGTTGGTGAGTGCCGCCCGGATGTTGGTGACGTGGGACAGTGAGGTCGACGAGAACATCTTCGCCAGCACCGACCAGAGCTCATGTGCATGGACAATCGAGGTTACCTGCACGAGCACTTCCTTCGAGAGGTTATTCAGGAGATATCCCAGTACTCGTTGATCCTCCCGGATCCACACGTGGTGGAGCGGATTGGGGATGGACTCCTCCTTGCCATCCTTGTCCTTGGTGACGACGACTTTGGCCGGCTCGGGTATGCTCCCATCAACATACTCGAAGAAACCAGCACCTCGGAGCTGCGGCGTGATCTGGGTGCACCAAAGGATGTAGTTGGTGCGGGTGTGGCGCTCAGTGATCTGGCCGGAGAGGGTTGAGTTGGAGGAGCCGGAGGAGGCTATGGTAGGAGGTTTGTGGCAATGGAGGAACTAGATGAGATGGAAGAGGTAAGCTCTGATTACCATGTGAGAGAACGTCGTATCCTGCCTAGGGCGATGGCTTCGTGTTATATAGGATCGGGGCGCAACTCCCGTATAGCATACAGAGAGGATTACATCGTTAGGATCCTTGACTTGAGATCCAAGGGATAGACGATTACAATAGATAACAGAATATCCCAACTACCCTAGTCTATGGTTTCGGTTCAGATGGACTCCTGGTCGAACCCCTGGTCGAACCTGTACGCGCCTGAACTCTGTTGCTTAACTGGGTTTAGGTTGATGGGACTCTGTTGACACCAGATTTTTCCATGGCACAAAACCCTATCAAGATGACATCGGATGAGAAAAGTTACAACTGCAAAGTTCTTCGTCTCGTCGAAACAAATGGTTTTGATATAAAAACCTTTTTAATCTGAGGTCGTATTTGGCCGGATCATCCGGCCGAAGGCCGGATGAATGACCCGAACGTCCGGGCAATCATCCCGGTAAATTAACAGAACCATAAATTTCGGGCCCCTTGAAGCAAGATCATCCGGATGGCACCCAAATCATCCGTGTGAAGCCTGGACGATCTGGACACGAGTCCGGACGTCCGGACAACTTTTTCTGCTACAGACTTTAGAAAACGGCCCGAAACACCCTCAAGATGGCCTCAGATCGAAAAGTCTTCAACATTGATGAACGTGACATATTTGTATTGCTATTCCTACAATATCTAGCCTTGTATAGTTGACTCCTAGAGATATGATAGGATTAGTTACCTTGTCACGCAAGACATCTCGTGTATATATTGTGACCACCTCCGAGGAGTACAATTGAGTTGCATCCCATAATCTTTCTACATGGTATTAGTTTCTCCGCGATCTTCCTCGCTTCCGCTCCCCCGCAGCCGCCGCTCCTTCCCGTAGCCGCCGCTGCCACCTCCTCCAAACCCTAGTGCCACCGCCGCTACCTCCTCCGTAGCCACCGCTGCCACCTCCTCCAAACCATAGTGCCATTGTCGCTACCTCCTTCGTAGCCGCCGCTGCTATCTCCTCCAAACCCAAGTCGCCGCCGCTACTCCGACCTCATGCAGCCGCCGCCTCCTACTCCCCAAACCGTACCGCCGCCACCGCTACTCCTACCTCCTGTAGCCGCCGCCTACTCCCCAAACCCTACCTCCGCCGCTACTCCTACCTCTTGTAGCCGCCACCTACTCCCCAAACCCTACTGCCGCTGCTGCTACCGATCTACCGCAGCCGCCGCCGCCCCTCCCCTCTACTACCATCTAAACCCTAGCCACCCATCGCCACCCCCTCCTCCTCTCTGCCACCATGTCCCGCTCCAAGGCTGACCCTTCCGATGCTGGTTCCTTCGTCGGCGCCATGTTCACCTCCGAACGCCTCAACGAGCTCCACATCAAGGACCACGTACCCGTCGTCCTCGACCTCGACTTGCCATCCTACAACGCGTGGCGCACCTACTTCACGCTGCTGTTTCGCTCCTACCGTCTCATCAAGCACATTGACGGGAGTGTTGACATCCGTGATATGAAGCACGATGACGAGTGGCTCGCCGTGGACGCCTGCATCATCAAGTGGCTCTTCCTAACCATCTCCGCAGGTCTCTTCAACATGGTGAACACCCGTGACCCGTCGGCGTACGCCATGTGGACATGCCCGTGCGATCTCTTCCTTGACAATCAACTGCAACGTCGTGTTTTCCTCCAAGGGGAGTTCTTCACTATGCAGCAGAATGATCTCTCGAGCGACGACTACTGCACGCAGCTGAAGGTTCTTGCCGACGAGCTGTGCGACGTCGGCATGGCCATCGATGACTCCATCCTCCTCACCAACCTTCTTCAAGGCCTCCACCCCGACCTTGGCCAGTCCTCCGCCAACCTCTCCCTCGTCACGCCGACGTACGCCAGGGCGGTCACGTATCTTTGCATGGAGGAGAAGCGTCTTCGCCACTTCGCTCGGCAGGCGACGCAAACCGCCTTCCACATCAGCCTCGCCGCGGGCCACGGTGCGCCTTCCTCCCAACCTGTACCGCGTGCCCCTGCTCCGACACCGCCTCCTGCGCCCGCCCCCACGGGTGGCCGCAAGCAGAAGGGTCGCGGGGGTCGGGCCTGGAACACCAACCAGGCACCACGCCCTCCCGCGCCCGCCGCGACTCCTACCCCGCGCTGGCTGTCGGGGTACAACCCCTGGACGGGGGTGGTGCATGCTTATTCTAAGCCCATCCCCCGCCCTCCTGCTCCAGGCATCCTCGGCGTGTGCCCGGCCTTTCACCAGGCGCTACTGACCGCTCCCGCCCCTGGTCCCGCGGCATATGGTGGTACTGCGACCTACGATGGTCCCGTGGCCTATGGTGGTGCCGCGCCCTACGGTGGTCCTCGGGCCTACGGCGCATACGGCGGGACACACGGCGGTGCTTGGGATCCCGCTCTCTTCTCTGCCCTTCATGCCACCCCTTTACCGAGCAACTATGGTGGCGGTGGCGATTGGTACATGGACACCAGAGCCGCCACTCACATGGCTTCTAACCCCGGTATCCTCTCTCGTGCCTCTCCCTACCCCTTCAATTCTCATACCATGGTCGGTGATGGGTCCTCTCTTTCCATCACCCATCACGGTTCGTCCTCCCTTCCATTTCCCTCTTCATCTTTAACTCTTAACAATGTGCTTGTCTCACCATCCTTAATCAAAAACCTATGCTCTGTCATACTCTAACTCGTGAAAATCCTATCACTGTTGAGTTTGACGCTCTTGGTTTCTCTGTCAAGGATGCTCGCTCCCAGAGGGTTCTGCACCGATGAGATTCCCCCAATGATATCTACCCATGCGGTCCTATGACGAGTGGCGGTCCGGTTGCTCTCCATGCCGATGTCTCGCTTTGGCATGCTCGACTTGGTCATTCCGGCGCCGACGCTCTTCAAAAAATTTGGAGTACTTTTCCTTTTTCATGTAATAAATCAGCGGCGCACACTTGTCATGCTTGCCGTGTCGGAAAACACGTCCGCTTATCGTTTCCCTCATCTACATCAGTAGCCACTTTTCCATTTGATGTTATTCATTGCGATGTTTGGACATCTCCAGTGCCGAGTAATTCGGGCTTATCATATTATCTTGTGATTTTAGATGATTTTCTCATTTCACTTGGACTTTTCCGTTACGCCATAAATCCGACGTCGCCTCAACCGTCCACTCATTTTATGCTTACGTCCACACCCACTTTCATCGCACTATTGCTCATCTTCAAACGGACAACAGAAAAGAATTTGATAATCTTGCCATTCGCCACCTTCTCTCCACTGATGGCACCATCTTTCGCCTCACATGTCCATATACATCCCAGCAAAACGGTCGAGCAGAGTGTGTACTTTGCACCCTTAATGAGAGTGCTTGTGCATTGCTTTTCCATGCACAAATGCCCGCTAGGTTTTGGCCTGTTGCTCTCGCTACTGCCACGCTTTTGCTTAACATACGGCCTTGCAAACCACGCTGGCACTACACTCCTCATCATCTCTTGTTCGGGTCTCCTCCATCCTATGACGATCTTCATGTCTTCGGTTGCCTATGCTACCCCAACATAACCGCCACTGCTCCACACAAACTTGCTCCTCGGTCTCTCGCATGTGTGTTCCTTGGTTATCAACCCAACACCAAAGGCTTTCGCTGCTACGACCCCGTCTCCCGTCATGTGTTCATTTCGCGGCACGTTTACTTTGACGAGGCTGTTTTTTCTTTTGAGCAGGTTACTTCGACGGCGGCGACACCTCCGCAGACCGGCCCCTGTCGGTCGCGTGGCGCCCTTGCGCTCCCTGCACCGTGGCCACCTACTTCTTCGGTGGCCCGTCCGGTTTTCCCGACAGGACCCTCATCGTCGGCTGCGGTACAGCTGGCCTCATCTTCGTCTTCGTCGGTCCAGGAGGAGCTGACCTCCTCCCCGCTGGCCTCAACTCCATCCCATGCAGGCATGATGGCCTCTTCATCACATTTGGCCGCCGCCTCCCCCGTAGCGTCACCCCTTGTGGGGTCTCCTACGTCGGCTGCGGTCTCGCCCACCGACACGTCGCGCGGGGCGCCTTATACGCCGACTGCGGCCTCGCTCGCCGGTTCGTCGTTCCTGCCTGCGGTCTCACCCGCGTACACGTCATTGCCACCCGTGGCTCCGTCTGCGGACTCGTCGCCACCACTTTCTACGGCCTCACCGGCGGCCTCGCCCATTCCATCGGTGTCTGTGGACTCGTCGCCATCGTCCTCTGCGGCCTCACCAACGGCCACCTCGGTGCCTACGGTACCCTCCACGGCCTCGCCATCGTCGACCTCTGCCCTCGCGGCTATGGCTCCACCGCACTGACGGCATCGGCTCCTGCCTCACCATTCTATGGTGACGCGTGCTTGATACGTCTCCAACGTATCTATAATTTTTGATTGATCCATGCTATATTATCTACTGTTTTGGACATTATTGGGCTTTATTATCCACTTTTATATTATTTTTGGGACTAACCTATTAACTGGAGGCCCAGCCCACAATTGCTGTTTTTTGCTCGTTTTAGGGTTTCGAAGAAAAGGAATATCAAACGCAGTCCAAACGGAATGAAACCTTCGGAAACGTGATTTTCTCATCGAATACAACTCAGGAGGCTTGGACCCTACGTCAAGGCACATAACAGGAGGCCACGAGGTAGGGGGGTGCGCCCTACCCTACGAGGCACGCCCCCACCCTTGTGGGCCCCCTGTTGCTCCACCGACGTACTTCTTCCTTCTATATATACCCACGTACCCCCAAACGATCAGATACGGAGCCAAAACCCTAATTCCACCACCGCAACTTTCTGTATCCACGAGATCCCATCTTGGGGCCTGTTCCGGAGCTCCGCTAGAGGGGGCATCGATCACGGAGGGCTTCTACATCAACACCATAGTCTCTCCGATGAAGTGTGAGTAGTTTACTTCAGACCTACGGGTCCATAGTTAGTAGCTAGATGGCTTCTTCTCTCTTTTTGGATCTCAATACAATGTTCTTCCCCTCTCTTGTGGAGATCTATTCAATGTAATCTTATTTTTGCGGTGTGTTTGTTGAGACCGATGAATTGTGGGTTTATGATCAAGTCTATCTATGAATAATATTTGAATCTTCTCTGAATTCTTTTATGTATGATTGGTTATCTTTGCAAGTCTCTTCGAATTATCAGTTTGGTTTGGCCTACTAGATTGATCTTTCTTGCAATGGGAGAAGTGCTTAGCTTTGGGTTCAATCTTGCGGTGTCCTTTCCCGGTGACAGTAAGGGCAGCAAGGCACGTATTGTATTGTTGCCATCGAGGATAACAAGATGGGGTTTTCTTCATATTGCATGAGTCTATCCCTCTACATCATGTCATCTTGCTTAAGGCGTTACTCTGTCTTTAACTTAATACTCTAGATGCATGCTGGATAGCGGTCGATGAGTGGAGTAATAGTAGTAGATGCAGGCAGGAGTCGGTCTACTTGTCTCGGACGTGATGCCTATATATATGATCATACCTAGATATTCTCATAACTATGCTCAATTCTGTCAATTGCTCAATGGTAATTTGTTCACCCACCGTAGAATACTTATGCTCTCGAGAGAAGCCACTAGTGAAACCTATGGCCCCGGGTCTATCTTTATCATATCAATCTCCTACTACTTAGTTATTTACTTTGCTATTTACTTTGCCTTTATTTTACTTTGCATATTTATCATAAAAATACCAAAAATATTATCTTATCATATCTATCAGATCTCACTCTCGTAAGTGGCCCTATAGGGATTGACAACCCCTATTTGCGTTGGTTGCGAGGATTTATTTGTTTTGTGCAGGTGCGAGGGACTCACGCGTAGCCTCCTACTGGATTGATACCTTGGTTCTCAAAAACCGAGGGAAATACTTACGCTACTTTGCTGCATCATCCCTTCCTCTTCGGGGAAAACCAACGCAGTGCTAAAAGAGGTAGCAGTGCTAAGGACGGCATCCATCAGCCGAACCCTCGCTACCACAACCTCAGTGTTATGGCTATCTCTCCAGTACCGTGCTCGGTGTGCTCTACTTTGAGCGACCCGCACTGGCTCACGGCCATGCGCGCAGAGTATGATGCTCTTGTCGCCAACAGGATATGGACGCTGGTTCCTCACCCTCCCGGTGCCAACATCATTACCGGCAAATGGGTGTTTCGGCATAAACTTCTCCCGGATGGCTCCCTGGACAGGTACAAGGCTCGATGGGTCGTACGTGGATTTGCACAACCTGTCGGTGTTGATTTCTCGGAGACATTCTCTCCAGTTGTTAAACCCGCCACGATTCGTGTTGTTCTTCAGCTCGCCGCCTCTCGACACTGGCCTGTTCATTAGCTCGACATCAACAACGGTTTTCTCTATGGTCATCTTCAGGAGCGTGTTGTTTGTCAGCAGCCAGCTGGTTTGGTTGATCCCACTCGGCCTGATGATGTTTGCTTGCTCTCACGGTCTCTCTATGGCCTGAAACAGGCGCCTCATGCGTGGTATCAACGCATTGCAGCATTCCTCACTGCTCTTGGGTTTTGCAGCACCACCTCCGACACGTCGCTATTTGTGCTTCATCGAGCTGATCATGTTGCCATGCTTCTCCTATATGTTGATGATATCGTCATCACCGCCTCCCATGCGGACGTACTTCGCGACATCATTGGGTGCCTTGGTTCTTGCTACCTCTTGAGCATGCATTGGTTTTCCCTTGAAGAGGAAAGGTGATGCAGCAAAGTAGCGTAAGTATTTCCCTCGGTTTTTGAGAACCAAGGTATCAATCCAGTAGGAGACTACACGCAAGTCCCTCGTACCTGCACAAACAATCAAGAACCTTGCAACCAACGCGATAAAGGGGTTGTCAGTCCCTTCACGTCCACTTGGAAAAGTGATCTGATAAAGATAATAAGATAAATATTTTTGGTATTTTTGTTGTATAGATTGACAAGTAAAGATTGCAAAATGAACGGCACCAGAGATAGCTAGTTGACGGGAAATAATAGAATAATAGTGGGGGCCATAGGTTTCACTAGTGGCTTCTCTCAAGATAGAATAATCTACGGTGGGTGAACAAATTACTGTCGAGCAATTGATAGAAAAGCGAATAGTTATGAGAATATCTAGGCATAATCATGTATATAGGCATCACGTCCGTGACAAGTAGACCGAAACGATTCTGCATCTACTACTATTACTCCACATATTGACCGCTATCCAGCATGCATCTAGAGTATTAAGTTCATAAGAACATAGTAATGCATTAGGCAAGATGACATGAAGTAGAGGGATAAACTCAAGAAATATGATATAAACCCCATCTTTTTATCCTCGATGGCAACAATACAATATGTGCCTCGCTGCCCCTGCTGTCACTGGGAAAGGACACCGCAAGATTGAACCCAAAGCTAAGTGTCGGTGTCAAAACCGGCGGATCTCGGGTAGGGGGTCCCGAACTGTGCGTCTAAGGCTGATGGTAACAGGAGGTGGGGGACACAATGTTTACCCAGGTTCGGGCCCTCTCGATGGAGGTAATACCCTACTTCCTGCTTGATTGATCTTGATGATATGTGTATTACAAGAGTTGATCTACCACGAGATCGTAGAGGCTAAACCCTAGAAGCTAGCCTATGATTATGATTGTTGTTCTACGGACTAAACCCTCCGGTTTATAAAGACACCGGAGGGGGCTAGGGTTAGACAGAGTCGGTTACAGAGAAGGAGATCTACATATCTGAATCGCCAAGCTTGCCTTCCACACAATGGAGAGTTCCACCCAGACACGAGACGAAGCCTTCAATGTTGTATCTTCATAGTCCAATAGTCCGGCCAAAGTATATAGTCCGGCTGTCCAGGGACCCCCTAATCCAGGACTCCCTCAGTAGCCCCTGAACCAGGCTTCAATGACGATGAGTCCGGCGCACATATTGTCTTCGGCATTGCAAGGCGGGTTCCTTCTCCAAATACTCCATAGAAGATTTTGAACACAAGGATCGTGTCCAGCTCTGCAAAACAAATTCCACATACCACCGCAGAGAGTACAATACTCCACAAATCTAATTCGCTGACAACTTTTCCTAACGTGACACCATGCCATGATCCGTTCTTTATTCGAACCGTTCTCCCTAACCAGCTACTGCGCATGTCGCGAGGCGGTTTTATGGGCATGTCTTATCGAAGCAGAGATCGTGTCCCCCTATCTCGGGATTCTCATCAATACGGGTATGGGTAATCCAACCGCGTCTTTAGCGCGATGCTTGGGGAATAAGCGAGTTTACCGGGCAAGTGGGGAGGCGCTGGATCCCTGCCGCCTTTATAAGGAGATAAGGACTCCCCCTTTTCACCCACGCCTTCTTCTTCTGCTTATCCATTCCCCTCCGCTCGAGCCCCAGCGCCCAAGCGTTCGTCCTCTCCGGCCACAAAGGCCCTCCGAAAATGTCTGGATTCGGAGCAGGAGGCAAATGGATGGCCTCTACCATCCGAGAGAAGGATATTAAAAAGCTTCAGGAGGCCGGGTACCTGGCCCAGAAAATCAGCCACCGTCTCCCGACGGCAAGGCAGATCGTCCCTACTCCTGAACCCCACAAGAGGGTTGTTTTCCTCCCTCATTTTGTTCGCGGGCTGGGGTTTCCCCTCCACCCATTCGTTCGCGGCATCATGTATTACTATGGGATCGATTTTCATGATCTATCCCCCAATTCCTTCCTCAACATCTCGACGTTCATCGTCGTGTGCGAGGCCTTTCTCCGCATCTCGCCACACTTCGGCTTATGGCTGAAGATCTTTAATGTGAAGCCCAAGGTAGTGGGCGGTGAGCACGCCGAGTGCGGAGGCGCCATGGTGAGAAACATGACCAACGTCACATGGCCAAAAGGTACTTTCAATGATTCCGTCAAAGGGTGGCAGCAGCAGTGGTTTTACATCACTGAGCCGCGCGGCACGAAATGGGCCGCTGCTCCTGAATTCCGATCCGGAGCCCCCCTGCGGCTTATGTCCTGGCCCAAGAAGGGTCTGGATTGGTCTTCGTCCGACGAGTTGTCGGTGGTCCAGACGCGCGTCAAGAATATGGAAGACAAGGGTATCAAACTTGTCAATGTAGTCCAGGTGATGTTAGTTCACCGCATCCTTCCTTGTCAACACCGGGCTTGCAATTTATGGGAATTCGACCCGGCCAAGCATCAGACCCTGCGAGAGCTCTTTGGCTCCTCACACAAAGACATCTGGAAGGTGCTTTTTAAGTCCGGCAAATCATGGCTGGACTCAGCCGAGGACCGCGGGTACCACCTTTCCCGCCCTGCAAGTTCGGTAAGTCATTATAAGTTTTATTCGCATAACCCAAGGGAAACGCTTAATGTGTTTTCCACAACTCTCCTAGGGCTGGACGAAGAAGGTGGGGCAGATCTACTATCCGGCCCCACTACCTGAAGAACCGGCCTGCCCGCTTCTAACGAAGACGCTGGTCCCGGCGCCTTACAAGGCACCGAAGAAGAAGGCCGAGAGAGGGGCCAAGAAGACCAGGGGCGGCCTCTGTCATCGTGGCGCCTTGGACACGATATACGAAGACTCTAATGCCCGTTCTTCCTCCGAAGGGGACGAGGAGGAGGAGGAAGACGAATTCCCAGCGGGGGAAGAAAGAAAAGGACAACATCCACATCGTTGGAGGCGGAATCGCCTAAGAAGGGAAAAACTCCTCTTCCAGAGGAGTCCATCGCCGCTGATAGCAGCCCGGAGTGGGATCCCAGGGCTCAGCCCCTGGTGAACTCGTGAGTACATAAAATCCGAACACGTTTACGCGTCCAGGCTCATCATGGCATAATATTTTAATCTAGGCCATACTTTTTGCAGTCCGGCGAGGTCCCACGCCGAGCAATCCTCGTCGGAGGATTTGCTAGGCTCGGGCACTATGGAGAGTGGGACACCCCCGAAGGCCCCTTCCCCCAAACATGTGAATGACACCGAGGCTTTGTCCTAGGAGGACCCAGGCCAAGGAGGGGGGGGGGGAGATTGTAAAGGTGGCGCCAGGAGGTCAAACTTCAGGGGCCGGACACATGGGAGAGAAGGCTCCCATGGGCGTCATCGGCGGGAGCCATCTTGAATTCGGCCCCCAGCCGGACGCAATTCCGGAGACCAATATGGTTCCAGAATCAGGCAGGCTACCTCCCTCGGCTAAAGGGGGTGTACCTGTTCCACCGGCAACCTCTGTCCAACCAGAGGTGCTGGATACTTTATTGGTGGCGCTGAAAAGAGCCTCCATCGTCGATAAACAGTGATTGAGAAGATTCAGTCCGCGGAAAGTGGACTAAATGAAGCCTGTATTAGCCTTATAAGAGGCTTTGAGGTATGTTTTATGAGGTTTCGAAGAGTGTCACAGTATAGATAGTAGCCCCTGATATATTGTTCGGTGAGAGAAAGAACCGGATAGAGGATCAAATCTATGTTTGCAGCAGACTCACTTGATGACATTTACCTCTCTTCTGTTATAAACATGCGTCTGTAGCGACTGCCGCCTCTCATACTGCAAAGGTCTCTGGACCAAATCAAAGTCTGGAGTGGGCCACAGAAGAATTGGGCCAGTTGAAAAGGCAGTTGGAGGATAAACAAGGTATGCACAAACCTTGCTCATGTTCAGTGCGAACGAATTTAAAATATGTTTTGTGATTTGCGCCAGGGGCGATGATCGAAGTCGAGGCTCTTAAGAAGGCTGTTGCCGAGGCCGAGAGAAAGGCAGCCGCAGAGCGGGCTCTTCGTGAGAAGCACGAGTCCAGGGTTATTGAAGCTGAGAAGGAGCTTCAAGAGGTCGTGAAAAGATGCGAGGCCTTGGAGCAGAGTCTAACGGAGAAAGAATCCGAACTTGCCAAGGCTCATCAGGCCGCATGCGATGCCCAGGGGGAAACCCAAGGTGCCCTGCAGGAGATCCAAGACGCGAGGAAGATCGCGGTGGGTAAGGCTTGTTCCATGTAAGGCAAGTATTTGGGGAGAGAATCATGTTTCTAATCTTGAGTTCGGATTTCTCCAGGGGTATTTGCGGAGCTGCCACGCAGCGTATCTGATGCTGCACAATTCTACCGAGCCGAAGAAAGGAACACTTCGGATAAGCTCTTCTGGTCACAGTATCTAGCACCGAATTATCGGGTGCCTTTTGCCGATCAACTGAAACAGCTGATCGAACTATAGAAGGCGGCCGAGCTAGCCATGAAGGATTTGATTATCCGGCTATGGCCCACTGAGCCGATTCCAGGCAGCTACTTTGGGCTCGTGAAGCGGCTTGCGAGTGCCTACCCTCGACTGGACGTCGTCAAGCGGCCGGTCTGTATAGAGGGTGCACGAATGGACTTCGCCCGTGCAAAGGTGCACTAGGGGAAGATGGATGCTCAAAAGCTGGTGACCGAGGGACCGTCGGAGGGAAAGGAGCACCGCAAGCCTGAGTTATATTATGAAAGTGTCCTGAAAGGATCCTGCCTTGCGGCGGAGCAATGCACCAAGGACACTATATTACCATGAATACAATCATGTTGTCCTTTGTAATGTTGAACAAGGTCATTTCTATTATTTATTGCCTGTTATATGAAAGTTTATCCTCCTGCGCGGCCGTTTTATATATTAATCCTGAGAGTTGGCCACTCGTCGGCTTCTGCCCCCACGTAGGAAGTACGGGGGTGTTCGGGATAAACCTGATCACTCTTTATCCCAGTTTTGGGTCCTTCGAAGGAGGTGTTCAGCACAACGAACCAGGCAATCAGACTATAGGGCTTTATCACTCTCACTTAGCCATAGGAGCTTTAGAAAAGGAAGGTAGGCACAGCCCCTGGTGTTCGGAAGACCACACGAGGGGCTCTATAAGCACCTGATCGGAAGAAAAGCCGATCCATCGCATGCTGCATTGGTTATGGCATTATGCGGGAGGAATCCTTAAAGATTTTACAACCTCTCGAACAGCTGACCAGCTCTCGCTATATCACGACAGTCAGTTTTCGGCTTTCTCTACTGAGGTGCTCGTTCGGAAGAACCGGGACACAATCGTAGTTGTTCTCCCTGTGCCACCTTAGCCGATATAGCAGAACGTAAGGCAGCAAAACATGGGAGCCGGGAAAACCCAACATTTGACCCAAGACATGATTCGGAGCTGATGCATATAATGCTATAAGTTCGGGGTGCCAAACTACCATGAAGGTGCTCGGACTTTATTGCCGTATTATGGGTAAAACGAAGCCCCTGGCATATTAAGGCATATCATGGTGTACGGATGCCATTTGACAAAAGAATTTCAATAAGAGATAACGACAGATAAGTGTCATATAAATCCACATGTTGTTTTTGAATAATACGTCGATGCGTATGAGTACATGTAAAGTAATAAAAAGAGAAAGTGACTGCGGAACATACTGAGGCCAGGCGGGAAGAAGTTGTGTGCGGATCCTGAGTGCAGTCGGATGGTCATGGAGGGGAATATCTAAGGGTTCCCTTGCGTGTTCGAGCTGTTTCCATATCGCCAGTCCTTGCCTGGGCAAAAATGAACCTATAAAGAAAATGCAAGATGTGTTTGTGTGTCGCAGAGCGGTTGAGCCGCAGTATGTGGCCTCTCCTGGCTTTCGCCGGAGTGATTAATTGAGCTCTGGACGAGCCGGGTTATCCTGCCGCGAAGTAGTTCGGAGTCCTTTGGCGGTGTCCGGGAGCTTGGTCGTCGACTCAAGGTTCGATTGAAAGGTGCCACTCGTTGCTTCTGATGTTAAAGCAGCGGTATACTCTTTGGTACCGAGGGGGAGTTGGGCCTTGCCATTAACCGTGATTACGCTGCGCGGACCGGGCATCTTGAGCTTACGGTAGGCATAATGTGGCACCGCATTGAATCGAGCGAACGTGGTTCGTCTGAGAAGTGCCTGATAATCACTGCGAAAGGGGACGATGTCGAAGATTAACTCTTTGGCACGGTAATTGTCCGGTGATCCGAAGACTACCTCAAGGGCAATGGAGCCTGTACAGCTGGCCTCCACACCAGGTATAATACCTTTAAAGGTGGATTTAGTGGGCTTTATTACCGAATGATCGATGCCCATCTTGCGCACTGTGTCCTGGTAAAGCAGGTTTAGACTGCTGCCTCCGTCCATAAGGGACTCGTGTGAGGTGGAACCCGTCAATTATTGGGTCGAGGACTAGTGCGGCTGAATTGCCCTGATTGGTGTTAACCGGACGATCCGTGCAGTTGAAGGTGATCGGCCCTAGTTTATATTGTGGGGCGACTGGTTCCGTTAAGTCGACATCCCTAAGGGTGCGCATCCGGTCCGGGTTGGGAGTGTGGGTTGCGTTTACCACGTTCACCGTTTGGATTTTCAGGGGAGATTTCTTTTGCCCTCCTATATTCGGTGATCTGGGCTCCATGTTGCCATAATCGCTTTGAGACCCCTTCTCCTTGTTTTCGGCACCTGACCTGCCGGCTTATTTGAAGACCCAGCATTCTCTGTTGGTATGATTGGCTGGTGTTCCCGGGGTGCCATGAATTTGGCATGGACGGTCGAGTATGCGGTCCAGACTGGACGAGCTCGAATTGTCATTTTTGAATTGCCTTTTCCGCTGACCGGACTTAGAGCCACTAAATCCGGCATTGACTGTCGTATCTTCGGCATTACCACTATTTTTGCGACACTTGTGTTTGTTGGGTCGGGGTTTGCCGTTGCTATCTCTGGCCTCTGATGTGCCAGGATTGCTTGCTGTGTTGTTGCTACGGGCCAACTAGCTATCCTCACCCGTGCAAAAGCGGGTCATGAGTGTCGTGAGGGCTGCCATGGATTTTGGCTTCTCTTGGCCGAGATTTCGGGCAAGCCACTCGTCACGGATGTTATGTTTAAAGGCCGCCAGGGCTTTGGCATCCGGACAGTCGACAATTTGGTTATTTTTAGTTAGGAACCGAGTCTAGAATTTCCTGGCCGACTCTCCGGGCTGTTGGGTTATGTGACTTAAATCATCAGCATCCGGTGGTTGCACATAAGTGCACTGGAGCTTGTCCAGGAATGCGTCTGCCAGGTTCTCCCAACTTCTGATGGAGTTTGTCAGCAAGCTATTCAGCCAATGCCGAGCCGGCCCTTTGAGTTTTAGTGGGAGATGCATGATGGCGTGTAGATCATCCCCGCGGGCCATGTGAATGTGGATGAAGAAATCCTCTACCATACCGCGGGGTCTTTAGTACCATCATATGATTCAATGTTCACGGGTTTAAACCCTTCTAGGAATTCAGGATCCATTACGTCATCAGTGAAGCATAGGGGGTGTGCGCGCCTCTGTGCCGGGCTATATCACAACACAGTTCATACGAGTCTTGTCTGCTATATTCGGCCCGGCCGGATTTGCTTTTAGTATATCCGGCATGACGGTCGTCGTCACGCATTGGGGCGCGCCCCCGTGATCCGTAGATCGATCTTGTATGTCCTGCTTTGTTTTCCAATACGTCTCACAGGTCCTGCGTGTAGCCCCGGGCCTTGGTGTTTTTGTTTGACTGGCGACGGGGTGCGGGCTGGACTTCGGGCTGATACGCCACTTTGTCTCGGCCACTGATAACCCACAAGTATAGGGGATCGCAACAGCTTTCAAGGGTAGAGTATTCAACCCAAATTTATTGATTCGACACAAGGGGAGCCAAAGAATATTCTCAAGTATTAGCAGCTGAGTTGTCAATTCAACCACACCTAGAAACTTAGTATCTGCAACAAAGTGTTTAGTAGCACAGTAATATGATAGTAGTGGTAACGGCAACAAAAGTAAAGACATCAAAAGTAATGTTTTTGGTATTTTGTAGTGATTGTAACAGTAGCAGCGGGAAAGTAAATAAGCGTAAACCAGTATATGGAAAACTCGTAGGCACCGGATCAGTGATGGATAATTATGCCGGATGCGGTTCATCATGTAACAGTCATAACATAGGGTGACACAGAACTAGCTCCAATTCGTCAATGTAATGTAGGCATGTATTCCGTATATAGTCATACGTGCTTATGGAAAATAACTTGCATGACATCTTTTGTCCTACCCTCCCGTGGCAGCGAGGTCCTATTGGAAACTTAGGGATATTAAGGCCTCCTTTTAACAGAGAACCGGAACAAAGCATTAGCACATAGTGAACACATGAACTCCTCAAACTACGGTCATCACCGGTAAGTATCCCGATTATTGTCACTTCGGGGTTAACGGATCATAACACATAATAGGTGACTATAGACTTGCAAGATAGGATCAAGAACTCTCATATATTAATGAAAACTAACTCGATTACATGATAAATCTCATCCAACCCATCACGGTCCAGCAAGCCTACGATGGAATTACTCACGCATGGTGGTGAGCATCATGAAATTGGTGATGGAGGATGGTTGATGATGATGACGGCGATGAATCCCCCTCTCCGAAGCTCCAAACGGACTCCAGATCAGCCCTCCCAAGAGGTTTTAGGGCTTGGCGGCGGCTCCGTATCGTAAAACGCGATGATTTCTTCTCTCTGATTTTTTCTCTCCGAAAGCAAATATATAGAGTTGGAGTTGGCGTCAGAGGGTCTCCAGGGGGCCCACGAGGTAGGGGGCGCCCTAGGGGGGGCCACCCTCGTGAGAAGGGTGTGGGCCCCCTGGTCTTTATATTTGGCGAGGATTTTTTTTCTAAGACCTCCCATGGAGTTTCAGGTCATCCCGAGAACATTTATTTTCTGCACATAAAACAACATCATGGCAATTCTGCTGAAAATATCGTCAGTCCGGGTTAGTTCCTTTCAAATCATACAAATTAGAGTCGAAAACAAGGGCAAAAGTGTTTGGAAAAGTAGATACGACGGAGCCGTATCAACTCCCCAAGCTTAAACCCTTGCTTGTCCTCAAGCAATTCAGTTGACAAACTGAAAGAAAGAAAGAAAAACTTTTACAAACTCTGTTTTATCTTGTTGTTGTAACTATGTCAAGCGAGCATTCAAGTTTTCAGCATAAATCATAACTAACCACATTTGCAATAATTCTCAGGTCTCATAATTACTCATATCAATAGCATAATCAACTAGCAAGTCATAATAATAAATCTCGGATGACAACACTTTCTCAAAACAATCATAATATGATATAACAAGATGATATCTCGCTAGCCCTTTCTGAGACCGCAAAACATAAATGCAGAGCACCTTTAAAGATCAAGGAATGACTAGACATTGTAATTCATGGTAAAAGAGATCCAATCATAGTCATACCCAACATAGATTAATAGTAACGAATGCAAATGACAGTTGTGCTCTCCAGCTAGTGCTTTTTAATAAGAGGGTGATGACTCAACATAAAAGTAAATGGATAGGCCCTTCGCAGAGGGAAGCAGGGATTTGTAGAGGTGCCAGAGCTTGGTTTTGCAATAGAGATAAATTGTATTTTGAGCGGTATAGTTTCATTGTCAACGTAAAAACTAAGAGATGGCGATATCTTCCATGCTAAACACATTATAGGCGTTTCCCAAATAGAATGGTAAAGTTTATACTCCCCCTCCACCAACAAACATCAATCCATGGCTTGCTCGAAACAACGAGTGCCTCCAACATACATCAGGTCCCAGGGGGAGTTCTGTTTGCAATTAATTTTGATTTAGTTTGCATAAAGCATGGGACTGAGCATCCCGGTGACCAGCCCTTTTCTCGTGAGTGAGGAGCGGAGTCCGCTCCTCTTGAGAATAACCCGCCTAACACGGAAGTTAAGGACAGCCTTTGTTGATACATGAGCTATTCGAGCTTACAAAACAGAATGTTTATTTGAAGGTTTAGAGTTTGGCACATACAAATTTACTTGGAATGGCAGGTAGGTACCGCATATAGGAAGGTATAGTGGACTCATCTGGAATAACTTTGGGGTTTAAGGGATTGGATGCATGATGACCCACAAGTATAGGGGATCTATCGTAGTCCTTTCGATAAGTAAGAGTGTCGAACCCAACGAGGAGCAGAAGGAAATGATAAGCGGTTTTCAGCAAGGTATTCTCTGCAAGTACTAAAATAAGTGGTAACAGATAGTTTTGTGATAGGATAAATTATAGTGAGCAACAAGTAACAAGAGTAAATAAAGTGCAGCAAGGTGGCCCAATCCTTTTGTAGCAAAGGACAAGCCGGAACAAACTCTTATAATAGGAAAAGCGCTCCCGAGGACACATGTGAATATAATCTTCTACCAATTAAACCAACTAGCATCAACTACAAGGAGTAATCAACACTACTAGCAACCTACTAGCACCAATCCCGGACTATGAGACAAGAATTGGATACAAGAGATGAACTAGGGTTTGGAGATGAGATGGTGCTGGTGAAGATGTTGATGGAGATTGCCCTCTCCCGATGAGAGGAGCGTTGGTGATGACGACAGTGATGATTTCCCCCTCCGGGAGGGAAATTTCCCCGACAGAACAGCTTTGTCGGAGCTCTAGATTGGATCCGCCAAGGTTCCGCCTCGTGGCAGCGGAGTCTCGTCCCAAAAAGTTCCTCCTTATTTTTTTCTCATTGAAAGACTTCATATAGGAGAAGATGGACGTCGGAGAGCCACCAGGGGGCCCACGAGGTAGGGGGCGCGCCCTAGGGGGGGCGCCCCCACCCTCGTGAGAAGGGTGTGGGCCCCCCGGCCTTCATCTTTTGCGAGGATTTTTCTTTATTTATTTTAAGACGTTCCGTGGAGTTTCTGGACTTTTGGAGTTGCGCAGAATAAGTCTCTAATATTGGCTCCTTTTCCAGCCCAGAATTCCAGATGTCGGCATTCTCCCTCTATGTAAACCTTGTAAAATAAGAGAGAATAGCCATAAGTGTTGTGACATAAAGTGAAATAACAGTCCATAATGCAATAAATATCAATATAAAAGCATGATGCAAAATGGACGTATCAACTCCCCCAAGCTTAGACTTCGCTTGTCCTCAAGCGAAAAGCCGATAAAAATAAATATGTCCTCATGTTTAGAGGTAGAGGCATCGATAAAAAAATAAAATACGGACATGAAGGCATCATGATTATTCTCATAACAGCAACTTATAAAGATTTTGTCATATGATTACTTATGTTCAAGTGATGATCTATTCACAATGCAAAAGTATCAATCATAAACCTTATTGGTCTCCAACAAACTATAATCCCAGTCATTGAAGCAATTGCAATTTATCATAACATCGGAAAGAGTCTATGTCAGAGCTAAAAAGCAAGTCCACATACTCAACTATCATTTAGTCCTCCATAATTGCTAACACTCACGCAATACTTGTGGTTACATAGTTTTAATAGGACACAAAGAAAGATAGGGGCTTATAGTTTTGCCCCACAAGCTTTTACCTCAAGGGTAATGTCAACAATAATGGTTCATGCTCCCCTACATCCAATTAGATATATATATCATGTTCTTTCCAACATGCTGAGCTTGCCAAAGGATAAAATGAAAAAGGAAAGGTGAAGATCACCATGACTCTTGCATAAGGTAGAAGATAATAATAAAGGATAGGCCCTTCGCAGAGGGAAGCAGAGGTTGCCATGCGCTTTTATGGTTGGATGCACAAAATCTGAATGCGAAAGAACGTCACTTTATATTGCCCCTTGTGATATGAACCTTTATTATGCAGTCCGTCGCTTTTATTACGTCCACATCACAAGATCGTATAAATCTTATTTCTCCCACACCAATCAATCATACATATTTAGAGCAATTTTTATTGCTTTGCACCGATGACAACTTACTTGAAGGATCTTACTCAATCCATAGGTAGATATGGTGGACTCTCATGGCAAAACTGGTTTAGGGATTTTGGAAGCACAAGTAGTATTTCTACTTGGTGTTGAGAATTTGGCTAGCATGAGGGGGAAAGGCAAGCTCAACAAGTTAGAGGAACCATGACAACATACTTTATCTCAGATATAAGAAACACATAACTCATTACGTTGTCTTCCTTGTCCAACATCAACTCTTTAGCATGTCATATTTTAATGAGTGCTCCCAATCATAAAAGATGTCAATGATAATATATCTATATGTGAAAACCTCTCTTTCCTTATTACTTCCTATTAATTGCAACAATGACCAAAGCTATGTCTGCCAACTCCCAACAACTTTTAATCATCACACTCTTTCTATGTGAAGTCATTACTCACAATAAGATCAATATGAACTTTTTGTTTCTTTTTATTCTTTTTCTCTTTTCTTTATTCACCCAAGATCATGGCAAAATAATCAATCCCTTGACTCAACACTAATTTTTATTATATATAACTCACAGACTCGATTACATAGAGTGATCATAAAGCAAAACTCAAAACTAGATCATGCCATAAACTTTATTCTACTAGATCAAGATACTACTAATAGGATCGAACTAAGAAAAACGATAAAGATAGGAGTTGTGATTGTGATACAATACCGGGGCACCTCCCCCAAGCTTGGCAGTTGCAAGGGGAGTGCCCATACCCATGTGATTATATCTCCTTTGTCGGTGAAGAAGGTGGTGGTGACGGATAATCGCACATCGAGCGTAAGAGGTCCTCCAGCTTGCGAATAATGGCCTTGAGTGCGACAATATGCTCCTTCAACAAAATATTTTCTTGTGTGAGATACCTGTTTTGTATACGAGATAACTCAATCATCTTGAAAGCTTCGATCTCGGTTGGGGTAAGAAGGTTATGATCAAGTTGAAGGATGTCTTTTGCTGCCGGAGCTTGATCCTCCGTGGCCTTCTTGATCCTCTCATCCTTGTTGACCCTCGTGGGATCTTCCCTCTACAGATCTATCTTCATTAGCCAAGCATCGTGGTCACCATTGTTGGAGGAGGGAAACGACATGATGCCTAGCCTGCGAAACCCTGACAGAAAACAGCTCGAAACAAGAATAGAGGAGGTTTGCATGATACGGGAGTCAAAACCTCCGGGAGATTATATAATGAATTTTTACCGACTAAAATACGTAACGTGCAAGAAAACAAAGTTCGTAAGGCACACGAGGTGCTCACGAGGTAGGGGGCACGCCCAGGGGGGTAGGGCGCGCCCTCCACCCTCGTGTCCTTCCCAGACTGCTGCTTATTTTTCTATTTTTCTACATATTCCAAAACGGAGAAATATTGCCTTGAAAATTGTTTTGGAGTCGGTTTACTTACCGTACCACATACCTATTCCTTTTCGGAGTCTGAAACGTTTCAGAAAGTGTTCTTTATGTATTCCTCCAGGGTTACGATTTCAATAATATTGGTTTCAACATTTATGGGATTACCTGAGATATAATGTTTAATTCTTTGACCGTTTACCACCTTCGGATTTGTGCCCTCGAAGTTGTTGATTTTTATGGCACCGGAACGATAGACCTCCTCGATAACGTAGGGGCCTTCCCATTTAGAGAGAAGTTTTCCTGCAAAAAATCTTAAACAAGAGTTGTATAGCAATACATAGTCACCTACATTAAACTCACGCTTTTGTATCCTTTTGTCATGCCATCTTTTAACTTTTTCCTTAAACAACTTGGCATTTTCATAAGCTTGGGTTCTCCATTCATGAAGTGAGCTGATATCAAATAACCTCTTCTCACCGGCAAGTTTAAAATCATAGTTGAGTTCTTTAATAGCCCAATATGCCTTATGTTCTAGTTCGAGAGGGAAGTGACATGCTTTTCCATAAACCACTTTATACGGAGACATACCCATAGGATTTTTGTATGCAGTTCTATATGCCCATAATGCATCATCAAGTTTCTTAGACCAATTCTTTCTAGACCTATTAGCAGTCTTTTGCAAAATTAATTTGAGCTCTCTATTGCTCAACTCTACTTGACCACTAGACTGTGGGTGATAAGGAGATGCAATTCTATGATTAACATCATATTTAGCAAGCATTTTATGGAAAGCACCATGAATAAAGTGTGAACCACCATCAGTCATTAAATATCTAGGGACTCCAAACCTCGGAAAAATAACTTCTTTAAGCATTTTAATAGAAGTGTTATGATCAGCACTACTAGTTGGAATAGCTTCTACCCACTTAGTAACATAATCAACAGCAACTAGCATATGTGTGTATCCATTAGAGGCAGGAAAAGGTCCCATATAATCAAAGCCCCAAACATCAAATGGTTCAATAACAAGTGAATAATTCATAGGCATTTCTTGGCGTCTACTAATATTACCAATTCTTTGACATTCATCACAAGACAAGACAAACTTACGGGCATCCTTGAAGAGAGTAGGCCAATAAAAACCATATTGCAGTACCTTATGTGCAGTTCTATCTCCAGCGTGGTGTCCTCCATAAGACTCGGAATGACACTTGTGTAGGATCTGTTCCTGTTCATGCTCAGGTACACAACGTCTAATAACACCATCTACTCCTTCTTTATAAAGATGTGGGTCATCCCAAAAGTAATGTCTCAAGTCATAGAAGATTTTTTTCTTTTGCTGGTATGTGAAGCTAGGTGGAATAAACTTAGCAACAATATAATTAGCATAATCAGCATACCATGGAGTACTACGAGAAGTACTTATAACATTTAATTGTTCATCAGGAAAGTCATCATTAATAGGTAGTGGGTCATCAAGAATATTTTCTAACCTAGACAAGTTGTCTGCAACGGGGTTCTCAGCTCCCTTTCTATCAACAGTATGCAAATCAAATTCTTGTAGCAAGAGAACCCATCTAATAAGTCTAGGTTTAGCATCTTTCTTTTCCATAAGGTATTTAATAGCAGCATGATCAGTTTGAATAGTTACTTTAGAATCAACAATATAAGATCTGAACTTATCACAAGCAAATACAACTGCTAAAAGCTCTTTTTCAGTAGTAGCATAATTACTTTGAGCATTGTCTAGAGTCTTACTAGCATAATGAATAACATTTAATTTCTTATCAACTCTTTGCCCTAGAACAACACCTACAGC
>NC_053026.1:63915795-64023428 GCF_003073215.2 Triticum urartu
ACGGAGCTCACGAGATTTTCTACTTTAAGTTTTGTGTTGTGAAGTTTTCAAGTTTTGGGTAAAGATTTGATGGATTATGGAACAAGGAGTGGCAAGAGCCTAATCTTGGGTATGCCCATGGCACCCCAAGATAATCCAAGGACACCAAAAAGTCAAAGCTTGGGGATGCCCCGGAAGGCATCCCCTCTTTCGTCTACTTCTATCGGTAACTTTACTTGGAGCTATATTTTTATTCACCACATGATATGTGTTTTGCTTGGAGTGTCTTTTATGATTTAAGTCTTTGCTTATTAGTTTACCACAAACATCCTTTCTGTACACACCTTTTGAGAGATCCATACATAATTTGGAATTTGATAGAATACTCTATGTGCTTCACTTATATCTTTCGAGTTTTATAGTTTTGCTCTAGTGCTTCACTTATATCTTTTAGAGCACGGTGGTGGATTTGTTTTATAGAAACTATTGATATCTCATGCTTCACTTAGATTATTTTGAGAGTCTTAATAGCTTGGTAATTTGCTTAATAATAATATGCTTGGTATTCAAGATTTGTAGAACTTTCTTTTGAGTGCGTTGAATACTAAGAAAAGATTGATGCTTGATAATTGTTTTGAGATATGAGGATGGTGATATTAGAGTCATGCTAGTTGAGTAGTTGTGAATTTGAGAAATGCTTGTGTTAAAGTTTGTGATTCCCGTAGCATGCTAGTTGAGTATTTCTTTTCTTACCACTTCTTTCATTTTAGGATTCAGACGTCGTTGAGGATCACGAACTGGTTTGGCATCTGCTTCCAAATTTATTTTATGTTGACATAGAGTGGGACTAATGCCCTTAAGATCATCAAGAGTATATCCAATAGCAGCATCGTGCTTCTTCAGAGTTTTCAATAATCTTTCTTCTTCATGCTCTGAAAGGTTAGCAATAATAATAACAGGATATATCTTCTTTTCATTAAGATAAGCATATTTAAGATTATCAGGCAATGGTTTAATCTCAAACACGGGATCACCCTTAGGTGTAGGGGGATCCCCTAGGATTTCAATAGGCAAATTGTGTTTCAGAATAGGTTCCTGTTTAAAGAATACTTCATCTATTTCCCTTCTTTCATTCATAAACATATCATTCTCATGGTCTAGCAAATATTGTTCTAAAGGATCACTAGGAGGTACGACAATAGAAGCAAGACCAATAATTTCATCCTTACTAGACAATTCTTCTTCACGGTGTTGTTTACTAAATTTAGAGAAATTAAATTCATGAGTCATATCATCTAAGCCGACAGTAACAACATCCCTTGTGCAATCTATGGTAGCATTAATTGTATTCAAGAAGGGTCTACCAAATATAATGGAACAAAAGCTATCTTGTGGGGAACCAAGAACAAGAAAATCAGCAGGATATTTAGTTTTCCCACTCAAGACATCAATATATATAACAATTCCCATTGGTGAAATAGTATCTCTATTAGCAAGTTTAATTGTAACATCAATATCTTCCATCTCAGCAGGTGCAATGTCATGCATAATTTGTTTGTATAAGTCAATAGGTATTGCACTAGCACTAGCACCCATATCACATAAGCCATGGTAACAATGATCTCCTATTTTCACAGAAATAACAGGCATGCCTACCATAGGTCTAGGTTTATTTGTATCACGGGTTTTAGCAATTCTAGCAGTTTCATTACAGAAGTAAATAACATGCCCATCTATATTATCAGAGAAGAGATCTTTAACAATAGCAATATTAGGTTCAACTTTAACTTGCTCAGGAGGTGTATATGTTTTAATATTGCTTTTACGAACCACAGTTGAAGCTTTAGCATGATCCTTTATCCAAACAGGGAAAGGTGGTTTCTCAACATAGCAAGTAGGAACAATAGGATCATTATAAGTGACAATCTTTTCTTCAACTTTAATTGGTGCAGCTACTTTTACTTCTATGGGAGGATGACATTTAAACCACTTATCCTTAGGTAGATCAACATAAGTAGCAAAAGATTCACAGAAAGAAGCTACTATCTCAGAATCAAGTCCATATTTAGTGCTAAACTTACGGAAAATATCGGTATCCATAAAAGATTTAACACAATCAAAACTAGGTGTCATACCTGACTCCCTACCATTGTCGAGGTCCCAATCTTCAGAGTTGCGTTTAATTCTTTCCAATAAATCCCATTTGAATTCAATAGTCTTCATCATAAAAGAGCCAGCACAAGAAGTATCAAGCATGGTGCTATTGTTACCAGAAAGCCGAGCATAAAATTTTTGAATAATCATTTCTCTTGAGAGCTCATGATTGGGGCATGAATATAACATTGACTTAAGCCTCCCGAAGCTTGAGCGATGCTTTCTCCTTCGCGAGGCCAAAAATTATATATATAATTGCGATCACGATGAACAAGATGCATAGGATAAAACTTCTGATGAAATTCCAATTTCAATCGTTTGTAATTCCAAGACCTCATATCATCACATAGCCTATACCATGTCGATGCATCTCCCCTCAAATATAAGGGGAAGACCTTCTTCTTAACAACATCTCCGGGTACACCTGCAAGCTTAAATAATCCACAAACTTCATCCACATATATTAGATGTTCATCAGGATGTTTTGTTCCATCTCCTAAAAAAGGATTAGCTAGCAGTTTTTCTATTATACCCGAAGGAACTTCAAAGCAAGTATTTTCATTTTCAGTAGATTCAGTAGGTTGAGGAGCAACTCTTTGCTCTACTGGTCGGGGTGAAGATACCCCGAACAAGCCCCTCAGAGGATTACTTTCCATAGTAACACGTGACAGTAAATTTCAGCACACTATATAAATTTTTCCTTACCAAATTCCACCTACCAAAGGCGCTTAACTCCCCGGCAACGACGCCAGAAAAGAGTCTTGATGACCCACAAGTATAGGGGATCTATCGTAGTCCTTTCGATAAGTAAGAGTGTCGAACCCAACGAGGAGCAGAAGGAAATGATAAGCGGTTTTCAGCAAGGTATTCTCTGCAAGTACTGAAATAAGTGGTAACAGATAGTTTTGTGATAAGATAATTTGTAACAAGCAACAAGTAACAAAAGTAAATAAAGTGCATAAAGGTGGCACAATCCTTTTGTAGCAAAGGACAAGCCTAGACAAACTCTTATATAAGGAAAAGCGCTCCCGAGGGCACGTGGGAATATCGTCAAGCTAGTTTTCATCACGTTCATATGATTCACGTTCGATACTTTGATAATTTGATATGTGGGTGGACCAGTGCTTGGGTGCTGTTTTTACTTGAGCAAGCATCCCACTTATGATTAACCTCTATTGCAAGCATCCGCAACTACAACAAAAGTATTAAGGTAAACCTAACCATAGCATGAAACATATGGATCCAAATCATCCCCTTACGAAGCAACGCATAAACTAGGGTTTAAGCTTCTGTCACTCTAGCAACCCATCATCTACTTATTACTTCCCAATGCCTTCCTCTAGGCTCAAATGATGGTGAAGTGTTATGTAGTCGATGTTCACATAACACCACTAGAGGCTAGACAACATACATCTCATCAAAATATCCAACGAATACCAAATTCACATGACTACTAATAGCAAGACTTCTCCCTTGTCCTCAGGAACAAACGTAACTACTCACAAAGCATAAACATATTCATAATCAGAGGGGTATTAATGTGTATATAGGATCTAAACATATGATCTTCCACCAATTAAACAACTAGCATCAACTACAAGGAGTAATTAACACTACTAGCAACCTACTAGCACCAATCTCGGACTTAGAGACAAGAATTGGATACAAGAGATGAACTAGGGTTTTGAGATGAGATGGTGCTGATGAAGATGTTGATGGAGATTGCCCTCTCCCGATGAGAGGAGCGTGGTGATGACGATGGCGATGATTTCCCCCTCCGGGAGGGAAGTTTCCCCGGCAGAACAGCTCTGCGGGAGCTCTAGATTGGATCCGCCAAGGTTCCGCCTCGTGGCGGCGGAGTTTCATCCCGAAAGATTGCTTTCTATTTTTTTTCTCGACGAAAGACTTCATATAGCAAAAGATGGTCATCGGAGAGCCACCAGGGGGCCCACCTAGGGCGCGCCCCCACCCTCGTGAGCAGGGTGTGGGCCCCCTGGTCTTCATCTTTGGCGAGGATTTTTCATTATTTATTATAAGGTGTTCCGTGGAGTTTTAGGACTTTTGGAGTTGTGCAGAATAGGTCTCTAATATTTGCTCATTTTCCAGCCCAGAATTCTAGCTGCCGGCATTCTCCCTCCTTATGTAAACCTTGTAAAATAAGAGAGAATAGCCATAAGTATTGTGACATAATGTGAAATAACAGCCCATAATGCAATAAATATTGTTATAAAAGCATGATGCAAAAATGGACGTATCAACTCCCCCAAGCTTAGACCTCGCTTGTCCTCAAGCGAAAGCCGATAACAATAAATGTGTCCCCATGTTTATAGGTAGAGGCATCGATAACAATAAAATACGGACATGGAGGCATCATGATTATTCTCATAACAGCAACATATATAGATATTGTCATATGATTACTTATGTTCAAGTGATGATCTATTCACAATGCAAAAGTATGAATCAGAAACCTTATTGTGAACCAACAAACTATAACCTCGGTCATTGAAGCAATTGCAATTTATCATAACATCAGAAAGAGTCTATGTCAGAGCTAAAAGGCAAGTCCACATACTAAACTATCATCTAGTCCTTCATAATTGCTAACACTCACGCAATACTTGTGGTTACGGAGTTTTAATCGGACACAGAGAAAGATAGGGGCTTATAGTTTCGCCCCACAACCTTTTACCTCAAAGGTAATGTCAACAATAATAACTCATGCCCCCCTACATCCAATTAGATATATCTATCAGGATCTTTCCAACACACTGTTCTTGCCAAAGGATAAAACGTAAAAAGGAAAGGTGAAGATCACCATGACTCTTGCATAAGGTAGAAGATAATAATAAAAGATAGGCCCTTCGTAGAGGGAAGCAGAGGTTGCCATGCGCTTTTATGGTTGAATGTACAAAATCTTAATGCGAAAGAACATCACTTTATATTGCCACTTGTGATATGAACCTTTATTATGTAGTCCGTTGCTTTTATTACTTCCACATCACAAGATCGTATAAAGCTTATTTCTCCCACACTAATCATACATATTTAGAGAAATTTTTATTGCTTTGCACCGATGACAACTTATTTGAAGGATCTTACTCAATCCATAGGTAGATATGGTGGACTCTCATGGCAAAACTGGTTTAAGGGTATTTGGAAGCACAAGTAGTATCTCTACTTGGTTCTGAGAATTTGGCTAGAATGAGGGGGAAAGGCAAGCTCAACATGTTGGATGATCCATGACAACATACTTTATCTTAGATATAAGAGAACATAACCCATTACGTTGTCTTCCTTGTCCAACATCAACTCTTTAGCATGTCATATTTTGATGAGTGTTCCCAATTATAAAAGATGTCAATAATAGTATATTTATATGTGAAACCTCTCTTTCCTTATTACTTCCTATTAATTGCAACGATGACCAAAGCTATGTCTGCCAACTCCCAACAACTTTTAATCATCACACTCTTTCTATGTGAAGTCATTACTATCAATAAGATCAATATGAACTTTTGTTTCTTCTTATTCTTTTTCTCTTTGCTTTTATTCACCAAAGATCATAGCAAGGAAATCAAGCCCTTGACTCAACACTAATCTTTATTATATAGCTCACGGACTCAATTACATAGAGAGATCATAAGGCAAAACTCAAAACTAGATCATGCCATAAACTTTATTCTACTAGATCAAAATACTACTAATAGGATCGAACTAAGGAAAACGGTAAAGATAGGAGTTGTGATTGTGATACGATACCAGGGCACCTCCCCCAAGCTTGGCGGTTGCCAAGGGGAGTGCCCATACCCATGTTATTATGTCTCCTTCTTTGTTCTTGGTGAAATATTCTTGGCGATGATTCCTCTCAGGATACGATTCTCCTCCTCGAGCTTGTTGACTTGCTGCTTGAGGTCCATTATTTCCTTACGAAGCTTTCCTGTGACGGCAAAAGCTCCTTGCACCCAAGGGTGTTTCATAGCTGCGGGAGAACAAGTGACACTCCTCTTCATATTTTCATAAGAAAGAAATCTAACATTGGAAGGGATAACCGAGTTTGGAATAGCTGAGCTCTGTAGTTCGCCCATCGTGAACCCAGCTCGGAAGCGAGAGGTGACTTCTTGATCCTCCATGGCATCTACCCTCATTAAGTCAGCCTCCATCTCCTCCTCCGTTGCTGGCCCAAAGTGGTCAGGGTCACTGTTTGCCCTTGGTTCCGGTGCCGGATTAGATACCCGGCTCTCCCCTACTGACTCTTGAGAAGACATCTTGCTCGAATCTGCAGCAGCAACAACTCAAAACAAAAACAGAGTATATTTGCGTGATACGGGAGTCAAAACCTTCGGGATAATATATAGTGAATTTTTAACGACCAAAATACGTATCATGCAAGAAAATGGAGTCCGGAAGGCACACGAGGTGCTCACGAGGTAGGGGGCGCGCCCAGGGGGTAGGGCGCGCCCTCCACCCTCATGGGGCCCTCGTGTCCTTCCCGGGCTGCTACTTAATTTTCTATTTTTCTAAATATTCTAAAACAGAGAAATATTTCCTTAAAAATTGTTTTGGAGTCAGTTTACTTACCGTACCACATACCTATTCCTTTTCGGAGTCTGAAACGTTCTGGAAAGTGTCCCTTATATATTCCTCCGGGGTTACGGTTTCAATAATATTGGTTTCAACATTTATGGGATTACCTGAGATATAATGTTTGATTCTTTGACCGTTTATCACCTTCGGATTTGTGCTTTCAAAGTTGTTGATTTTTATGGCACCGGAATGATAGACCTCCGCGATAATATAGGGGCCTTCCCATTTAGAGAGAAGTTTCCCTGCAAAAAATCTTAAACGAGAGTTTTATAATAGTACATAATCACCTACATTAAACTCACACTTTTGTATCCTTTTGTCATGCCATCTTTTAACCTTTTCTTTAAACAGCTTGGCATTTTCATAAGCTTGGGTTCTCCATCCATCAAGTGAGCTAATATCAAATAACCTCTTCTCACCGGCAAGTGTGAAATCATAATTTAGCTCTTTAATAGCCCAATATGCCTTATGTTCTAGTTAGAGAGGTAAGTGACATGCTTTTCCATATACCATTTTATACGGAGACATACCCATAGGGTTTTTATATGCAGTTCTATAGGCCCATAATGCATCATCAAGTTTCTTGGACCAATTCTTTCTAGACCTATTGACAGTCTTTTGCAAAATTAGTTTGAGTTCTCCTATTACTCAATTCTACTTGACCACTAGACCGTGGATGATACGGAGATGCAATTCTGTGATTGACGTCATATTTAGCAAGAATTTTACGGAAAGCAGCATGAATAAAATGTGAACCACCATCAGTCATTAAATATCTAGGGACTCCAAACCTCGGAAAAATAACTTCTTTAAGCATTTTAATAGAAGTGTTATGATCAACACTACTAGTTGGAATAGCTTCTACCCACTTAGTAACGTAATCAACAACAACTAAAATATGTGTATATCCATTAGAGGCAGGAAAAGGTCCCATATAATCAAAGCCCCAAACATCAAATGGTTCAATAACAAGTGAATAATTCATAGGCATTTCTTGACATCTACTAATATTACCATTCTTTGACATTCATCACAAGATAGAACAAACTTACGGGCATCCTTGAAGAGAGTAGGCCAATAAAAACCGGATTGCAATACCTTATGTGCAGTTCTATCTCCCGCGTGGTGTCCTCCATAAGTTTCGGAGTGGCACTTGCATAGGATCTGTTCCTGTTCATGCTCAGGTACACAACGATAACACCATCTACTCCTTCTTTGTAAAGATGTGGGTCATCCCAAAAGTAATGTCTCAAATCATAAAAGACCTTTTTCTTTTGTTGGTATGTGAAGCTAGGTGGTATGAATTTAGCAACAATGTAATTAGCATAATCAGCATACCAAGGAGTACTACGAGAAGTACTTATGACATTTAATTGTTCATCAGGAAAGCTATCATTAATAGGTAGTGGGTCATCAAGAACATTCTCTAACTTAGATAAGTTGTCTGCAACGGGGTTCTCAGCTCCTTTTCTATCAACAATATGCAAATCAAATTCTTGTAGCAAGAGAACCCATCTAATAAGTCTAGGTTTAGCATCTTTCTTCTCCATAAGATATTTAATAGCAGCATGATCAGTGTGGATAGTTACTTTAGAATCAACAATATAAGATCTGAACTTATCACAAGCAAATACAACTGCTAAAAGTTCTTTTTCAGTAGTAGCATAATTTCTTTGAGCATTGTCTAGAGTCTTACTAGCATAATGGATAACATTTAATTTCTCATCAACTCTTTGCCCTAGAACAACACCTACAGCATAATCGCTAGCATCACACATAATTTCAAAGGGTAAATTCCAATCAGGTGGCTGAACAATAGGTGCAGAGACTAATGCTTTCTTAGGTATTTCAAATGCTTCTACACAATCATCATCAAAGACAAATGGTATATCTTTTTGTAATAAATTAGTCAGAGGCTGAGAAAATTTTGAGAAGTCCTTAATGAACCTCCTATAAAATCCGGCGTGACCAAGGAAACTTCTTATACCTTTGATGTCCTTGGGACATGGCATCTTTGCAATAGCATCAACCTTGGCTTTATCAACTTCAATACCTCTTTCAGAAACTTTATGCCCCAAGACAATACCTTCATTAACCATAAAGTGGCACTCTTCCCAATTCAAGACAAGATTAGATTCTTCACATCTCTGCAAAACTCGATCAAGATTGCTCAAGCAATCATCAAAAGAAGATCCATAGACGGAAAAGTCGTCCATGAAAACCTCACAAATCTTTTCACAAAAGTCAGAGAATATAGCCATCATGCATCTTTGAAAGGTAGCAGGTGCATTACATAAACCAAAATGCATACGTCTATAAGCAAAAGTACCAAAAGGGCATGTAAAAGTAGTCTTTGATTGATCTTTAGCCGACACAGGTATTTGAGAGAAAATAGAATAACCATCTAGAAAGCAGTAATGTGTATGTTTGCATAATCTTTCTAGCATTTGATCAATAAAAGGTAAGGGGTAATGATCTTTCTTAGTAGCCTTATTTAATTTGCGGAAATCAATTACCATCCTATAACCTGTAATAATTCTTTGTGGAATCAATTCATCTTTATCATTAGGAACAACAGTAATACCTCCCTTCTTAGGGACACAATGAACATGACTTACCCACTGACTATCAGCAATGGGATAAATTATACCTGCCTCCAGAAGCTTTAGTATTTCTTTTCTTACCACTTCTTTCATTTTAGGATTCAGACGTCGTTGAGGATCACGAACTGGTTTGGCATCTGCTTCCAAATTTATTTTATGTTGACATAGAGTGGGACTAATGCCCTTAAGATCATCAAGAGTATATCCAATAGCAGCACGATGCTTCTTCAGAGTTTTCAATAATTTTCTTCTTCATGCTCTAAAAGGTTAGCACTAATAATAACAGGATATATCTTCTTTTCATTAAGATAAGCATATTTAAGATTATCAGGCAATGGTTTAAGCTCAAACACGGGATCACCCTTAGGTGGAGGGGGATCCCCTAGGATTTCAATAGGAAAATTGTGTTTCAGAATAGGTTCCTATTTAAAGAATACTTCATCTATTTCCCTTCTTTCATTCATAAACATATCATTCTCATGGTCTAGCAAATATTGTTCTAAAGGATCACTAGGAGGTATGGCAATAGAAGCAAGACCAATAATTTCATCCTTACTAGACAATTCTTCTTCACGGTGTTGTTTACTAAATTTAGAGAAATTAAATTCATGAGTCATATCATCTAAGCCGACAGTAACAACATCCCTTGTGCAATCTATGGTAGCATTAACAGTATTCAAGAAGGGTCTACCAAATATAATGGGACAAAAGCTATCTTGTGGGGAACCAAGAACAAGAAAATCAGCAGGATATTTAGTTTTCCCACTCAAGACATCAATATCTCTAACAATTCCCATTGGTGAAATAGTATCTCTATTAGCAAGTTTAATTGTAACATCAATATCTTCCATCTCAGCAGGTGCAATGTCATGCATAATTTGTTTGTATAAGTCAATAGATATTGCACTAGCACTAGCACCCATACCACATAAGCCATGATAACAATGATCTCCTATTTTAACAGAAATAACAGGCAGGCCTACCACAGGTCTAGGTTTATCAGTATCACGGGGTTTAGCAATTCTAGCAGTTTCATTACAGAAGTAAATAACATGCCCATCAATATTATCAGACAAGAGATCTTTAACAATAGCAATATTAGGTTCAACTTTAACTTGCTCGGGAGGTGTATATGTTTTAATATTGCTTTTACGAACCACAGTTGAAGCTTTAGCATGATCCTTTATCCTAACCGGGAAAGGTGGTTTCTCAACATAACAAGTAGGAACAATAGGATCATTATAAGTGACAGTCTTTTCTTCAACTTTAATTGGTGCAGCTACTTTTACTTCTATGGGAGGATGATATTTAAACCACTTCTCCTTAGGGATATCAACATAAGTAGCAAAAGATTCACAGAAAGAAGCTACTATCTCAGAATCAAGTCCATATTTAGTGCTAAACTTACGGAAAATATCGGTATCCATAAAAGATTTAACACAATCAAAACTAGGTGTCATACCTGACTCCTTACCATTGTCGAGGTCCCAATCTTCAGAGTTGCGTTTAATTCTTTCCAACAAATCCCATTTGAATTCAATAGTCTTCATCATAAAAGAGCCAGCACAAGAAGTATCAAGCATGGTGCGATTGTTACCAGAAAGCCGAGCATACATTTTTTGAATAATCATTTCTCTTGAGAGCTCATGATTCGGGCATGAATATAGCATTGACTTAAGCCTCCCCCAACTTGAGCGATGCTTTCTCCTTCGCGAGGCCAAAAATTATATATATAATTGCGATCACGATGAACAAGATGCATAGGATAAAACTTCTGATGAAATTCCAATTTCAATCGTTTGTAATTCCAAGACCTCATATCATCACATAGCCTATACCATGTCGATGCATATCCCCTCAAAGATAAGGGGAATTCCTTCTACTTAACAACATCTCTGGGTACACCTGCAAGCTTAAATAATACACAAACTTCATCCACATATATTAGATGTTCATCAGGATGTTTTGTTCCATCTCCTAAAAAAGGATTAGCTAGCAGTTTTTCTATTATACCTGAAGGAACTTCAAAGAAAGTATTTTCATTTTCATTTTTAGTAGGTTCAGTAGGTTGAGGAGCAACTCTTTGCTCTACTGGTCGGGGTGAAGATACCCCGAACAAGCCCCTCAGAGGATTACTTTCCATAGTAACACGTGATAGTAAATTTCAGCACACTATATAAATTTTTCCTTACCAAATTCCACCTACCAAAGGCGCTTCACTCCCCGTCAATGGCACCAGAAAAGAGTCTTGATGACCCACAAGTATAGGGGATCTATCGTAGTCCTTTCGATAAGTAAGAGTGTCGAACCCAACAAGGAGTAGAAGGAAATGATAAGCGGTTTTCAGCAAGGTATTCTCTGCAAGTATTGAAATAAGTGGTAACAGATAGTTTTGTGATAAGATAATTTGTAACAAGCAACAAGTAACAAAAGTAAATAAAGTGCAGAAAGGTGGCCCAGTACTTTTGTAGCAAAGGACAAGCCTGGACAAACTCTATATAAGGAAAAGCGCTCCCGAGGACACATGGGAATATCGTCAAGCTAGTTTTCATCACGTTCATATGATTCGCATTCGGTACTTTGATAATTTGATATGTGGGTGGACCGGTGCTTGGGTGCTGTTCTTACTTGAACAAGCATCCCACTTATGATTAACCTCTATTGTAAGCATCCGCAACTACAACAAAAGTATTAAGGTAAACCTAACTGTCGGTGTCAAAACCGGCGGATCTCGGGTAGGGGGTCCTGAACTGTGCGTCTAGGCCGGATGGTAACAGGAGGCAAGGGACACAAAGTTTTACCAAGGTTCGGGCCCTCTTGATGGAGGTAAAACCCTATGTCCTGCTTGATTAATATTGAAGATATGGGTGTTACAAGAGTAGATCTACCACGAGATCAGAGAGGCTAAACCCTAGAAGCTAGCCCATGGCATGATTGTATGTTGTGATTGTTGTCCTACGGACTAAAGCCCTCCGGTTTATATAGACACCGGAGAGGGTTAGGGTTACACAAGGTCGGTTACAAAGGAGGAGATATCCATATACGTATTGCCTAGCTTGCCTTCCACGCCAAGTAGAGTTCCATCCGGACACGAGACGAAGTCTTCAATCTCGTATCTTCATAGTCTATCAGTCCGGCCAATGGAGATAGTCCGGCTGTCCGGAGACCCCCTAATCCAGGACTTCCTCAGTAGCACCTAAACCAGGCTTCAATGACGACCAGTCCGGCGCGCAGTTGTCTTTGGCATTGCAAGGCGGGTTCCTTCTCTGAATACATTACAGAAGAAGTTGAATACGAGGATAGTGTCCGACCCTGCAAAATAAGTCCCACATTTCACCGTAGAGAGAATAATGTTTTTTCGCAGATCTAATTTGCTGGCTTGTTTTGACAGCATGACGTCATGTCATGGCCTGGTGACTATTCGATTCGTTTCTTTTAACGAGCCCCGCACATAACGCGAGGCAGTTTTTCGACACGTCTTGTTAAAGCAGAGATCGTGTCCCCTTATTACGGGATTCTCATCAATACGGGCGTGGGTAACCCAACCGCGCCATCAATTGCGGTGCTTGGGGGATAAGCGAGTTTTACTAGGCAAGTGGGGACGTTTAATTTTGTCCGCCCATATAAAGGGATAAGGATTCACCTTTCTATCCATGCCTTCTTCCTCCTCTGCTCATCCGCTCCCGCACACTCGAGCTATAGCGCCCAAGTCCTCACTTCCATCTCAACCTTCTCCAACCATGTCCGGAGCGGGAGGCAAGTGGATGGTCTCCTCCGTCACGGAGGGAGCGTCAAGAAACTGAGGAGAGTCGGATACTTGCACGACGATATCGCGCACCGGCTCCCAGATGAGGGACAACTCATCCCCACCCCAGAGCCCCATGAGAGGGTGGTATTCCTCACCCATTTCCTCCGCGGACTGGGATTCCCTCTCCATCCCTTCGTCCGGGGACTCATGTTTTATTACGGCCTGGATTTCCATGATCTGGCCCCGAACTTCATCCTCAACATTTCGGCGTTCATCGTCGTGTGCGAGGCCTTCCTCCGCATCAAGCCCCACTTCGGCTTATGGCTGAAGACCTTCAATGTCAAGCCAAAGGTAGTGAGCGGCCGCCAGGCGTAGTGTGGAGCCGCCATGGTGGGCAAGATGCCCAACATCACATGGCTCGAGGGTACCTTCGTGGACACCGTAAAGGGGTGGCAATCAGGGTGGTTCTATATCACCGAGCCGCGCGACCCCGCATGGGTAGCGGCCCCCGAGTTCCGATCTGGCATCCCCATGCGGCTCACCTCCTGGAAAGAGAAGGGCCTGTCCTGGGGTAATTCAAAAGAGCTGACCGGACTCCAGTCATGTATTCAGAACATGGTGGATAAGAAGCTCAAGCTTGTCAACAAAGTCCAGTTTATGCTCGTTCGCCGGATACTCCCATGCCAACAACGGGAGTTTACCTTGTGGGAGTTCAATCCGGCGCAACACTGAACTCTGAACAGGCTCTTCGACACGACTCACGAAGATGCCTGGAGGGTGCTGTTCAAGGGCACCGCGGTCCCTCCCCCCATTACTGAGGATCGCGGATTCAGCATGAAGCGCCATGCCAGTGCGGTAAGTTGTTTTGCCTTTCACAGGATACTTGTTTTCTATATAGATTGATTCTATGCGGAATCTAAACTCCTGTGCCGTTAACAGGATTGGTAGAAGATGGCTGGAAAAATTGACTGTTCGGCTCCCTTGCCCGAACGCCCTACAGATGCCCTTCTGGCGAAGATGTTGACTCCGGCCCCTTATAAGGTGCCGGAGAAGACCCAAAAGGCCAAGGGAACTCGAAAGAGTTCCCGACGCCAGGCGTCGTCGGACTCACCGTCCGACGAGTCTGCGGCACACTCTTCCCCCGAAGACGAGGAAGAGGAAGAAGAGGCTCCCTCACTGACTGGGGGAGACAAGAAAAGGAAGGCCGCCCCAACTGGGGAGGCCGGAGGGTCCAAGAAGGGAAGGACGCTCCTTCTGGACAGCTCCACCGCCGTCGACGAAAGTGAAGATGAGTGGTTTCCCAGGGCCAAGCCCCAGGGGAGATCGTAAGTATTTGGATACCAAAGTAACCCATAGGATTCCTTTGCCGCATTGCTTTCCCTAACGCTGAACTCAATTGTACAGGTCATCCCGAGCCAATATCAAGGTATCCTCGGACGGCTCCCTAGGTGTGTCGGACATGGATAGCGATCCAGTCCCGACGGCCACCTCCCCTTATCCAGCCGACAACACCAAGGTGCTGTCTCAAGAGGCACCGGCTCGAGGGGGACAGTCCCAGAGGCACCGCAAGGCGACCTTCCGGACTCCGGGAGCTGAGGGGACGGGGTCCCCGAGAGCTCCGAGTTTGGCCCTTAGCCGAACACCGCGCCGGACGCTCCAACGGATCCGAGCTCGGGCAGGCGGTCCCCTTCTAGGAGGGTGAGACGCCTGTGCCGGTGACCTCTGTCCACCCAGAGGCGCCGGACACTATGTTGGAAGCGCTTCGCAGCGCTTCCATCGAGGAGGAGCACCGCACTATCATGAGTGCGGTGATCCATAAGGTTCAGTCCGCCAAGAGCGGATTGACTGAAGCCTATACTAGCCTTCTAACAGGCTTCGAGGTAAGTGTTTTAAAATGTAGTAGAAGTGTTACCGCATAGATAGTAGCCCCTGATGCTTTGTTCGGTGTTCATGAAGAAAAGCCGAACAGAGGATCAAATAATATCGCAGGAGTCTAATATAAGTATGTCAATATGCATATGCAGGCTTCGCTGCTGGCGTCCGCCGCACTGACTGCGGAGGTCGCCGTACTGAAGGAGGCCCTCGAGGGGTCCCAAAAAGAGCTCGGCCTTGCTAAGAGGCAGCTCGAGGAGAACAAGGGTAAGTAATACCCCGTCTATAGATGAGAAAAAGGATGCGATTGCTAAATGACAGGATCATTGTATGTTTGCCAGGGGCCACAACCGAGGTGGCGACCCTGAAGATAGCGTTGTCCTAGGCCGAAGAGAAGGTGGCCTAGGAGCGCACCGAGCGAGAGAGGCATGAGGCTCGGGTGGGCGAGGTGCAGCAAGAGCTCCAGGCTCTCGTGACGAAGCACGAGGCGTTGGAGCTTGACTTGAAGACGCGAGAGTCTGAGCTTGCCGCGGCCCGTGAGAGCGCGAAGAGTGCCAGGGCCGAGGCCCAGAAGGCCCTTCAGGAGATCGACGCGATGAAGAAGATAGCGGCGGGTAAGGCTTTCTATATGCAAAGCAAGCATGTAAAAGTAATTTACCGATTACTTACCCGAATCCGGAGCTCTTCAGGAGCATTCGCAGATTTGCCCCGCAGTGTGTCTGATGCCGCACAATTTTACCAGGCCGAGGATGGAAGCTCGATGGAGAAGCTGTTTTGGTCTTAGTATGCTGAGACCGAACATTCGGTGCCGATGAGTGACCAGCTGAAGTAGATGGCCGAGCTACATAAGGCGGCCGATCAGTCCATGAAGGGCTTCATACTTTGGTTGTGGCCTGGCGATGCCCTTCCGAACAGCTTCTTTGGCCTAGTGAGGCGGCTTGTGGATGCCTGCCCATGGCTGGAGGTCGTCAAGCGATCCGTCTGCATTGAAGGTGCACGCCGGGCCTTCGCCCGTGTAAAAACGCAGTGGGTCAAGCTAGACGCCGTGAAGCTAATCAAGGAGGGGCCGCCGGAGGGTAAGGAGCACCGCCACCCTGAGATGTACTACGAGGGTGTTCTGCCGGGCGCCCGTCTTATCGCGGGTGAGTGTTCGCAAAATGTAATATTTGAATGAGACTTGCTCATTTTTTATCCTGTGAGATGAAAACTTGTTTCATATGCGCTATGCAACGCTTGTGTGAATTTAAAATATTACCTTCTGTTTGGCTGTTTATCCAATTTGAGAGATGGCTAGTCCTCGGCTTCTTCCCCCATACCACGAGTGTTGGGGTGTTCGGGATAAACCTAAGCACTCTTGTTCCCATGTTTGGGTCCTTCGAGGGAGGTGCTCAGCACAACGAACAAGGCAACCAGACTAATAATGCTTTATCACTCTCACTTAGCCATAGAATTCTATAATTTTAAATTTCGGCGAATCCCCTGGTATTCGGAAGGCCGAATTCGGGGCGCGATACACGCCTGTAAGCCGGACGGAGCCGGCCCCTCGCCCTAAGTGGCATAAGTCTTTAGGGACTCGAAAAACCTCGCCGAACAGCGCCAGTCTCTCGCCTTATCATGACAGTCAGTTTTAGCTTTCTCTACTGAGGTGCTCGGCCCGGCAGAACCGGGGCACAATCGCAGTAGTTCTCCTAGCGCTACCTTAGCCGATAGAGCAGAACATAAGGTACGAAAACATAGGAGCCGGGCAAACCCAACATTTGACCAAAGACATGATTCGGAGCTGATGCATATAATGCTATAAGTTCGGGGTGCCGCATTTGTGAAAGTGTTCGGACTTTTCACACCATATTGTGGGTATGTAAGCCCCTGGTGCATTGGCCGTACCAGAGTGTATGGTTGCTAGGCGTCATTAATGAACACATAGATATGTATACACATAACAAAAATGCGATAATAGTCATAATGTCATGCATTGTATATTAAAAAATTGCATTAAAGCAGAGTGATACAGATAGTGTAATGAGCAAAAGAGTAGGACTATGTCCCTTCCAAGGGCGAGCTGAGGAATTATATGAAATCTGTAATCCACCTGGGAATTCCGTAGTTGTCAGCCTCCTTGGTTGCCGTATCATGTGTTCGGCAATAGAGCTGCCGGACAGTGTTTCCAGAGATTGAAGTCCTGAAAGAAAAAGAAAATTAACCAAACGGGAAGCCCCTAGTGCGGTTTAGGCCGCGTTTTGGGGCATGCCGTAGTTGTGCCTCCCCCTCCCCATCTGTGCCCATGGTATTTTTAATGCGTAATTATGTACGCGTGGCATGAACAACTTCGTTGGGCTGGGATTGAGGTGGCCGTCGTATTGCTACGCGAGCTCAGATCGCGCCAGGCAGTCTATTTGCCGATTGCCCCGAGCGCGCTTGAAGGTGTCCGAGCTTTGAAACGCCGAACTGGTAGATTGCCTTGAGAGGCTGCTTTGCGCTTCTGCTGCGAGGGTCGCGGTGTGCTCCTCTGTTCGGAGAGAGCGCTATGTGTTTCCATTGACTGTAATAACTCCGTGAGGTCCTGGCATCTTGAGCTTGAGGCATGCATAATGTGGTACCGCATTGAATCTAGCAAATGCGGTTCGTCTGAGCAGCGCATGATAACCACTGCGGAACGGGACTATATTGAAGATTAACTCTTCGCTTCGGAAGTTATCCGGGGATCCGAAGACCACTTCCAGTGTAATTGAGCCTGTGTAGCGGGCCTCTACGCCTGGAATGACGCCTTTAAAGGTCGTCTTTGTGGGTTTGATCCTTGAGGGGTCTATACCCATTTTGCGCATTGTGTCCTGATAAAGCAGGTTCAGGCTGCTGCCGCCGTCCATGAGGACTCGAGTGAGGTGAAATCCGTCGATGATTGGGTCTAGGACCAGTGCGGCGAATCCGCCGTGACAGATACTAGTGGGGTGGTCCCTGCGATCGAAGGTGATCGGACAGGAGGACCAAGGGTTGAACTTTAGGGCGACTGGCTCCAGCGCATATACGTCCCTGAGCGCACGCTTCCGCTCCCTCTTGGGGATGTGGGTTGCGTATATCATGTTCACCGTCCGCACTTGCGGGGGAAACCTCTTCTGTCCTCCGGTGTGCGGCTGCCGGGGTTCTTCCTCGTCCTCGCTATGCGGCCCCTTGTCCTTGTTTTCGGTGATTAACTTGCCGGCCTGCTTGAACACCCAACAATCCCTGTTGGTGTGATTGGCTGGCTTGTCTGGGGTGCCGTGTATTTGACACGAGCGATCGAGTATACGGTCCAAGCTAGACGGACCCGGCGTACTTTGTTTGAATGGCTTTTTCCGCTGACCGGGTTTAGAGCCTTTGAATCCGGCATTGACTGTCGTATCCTCAGTACTTTCACCGTTAATGCGGCGCTTATGCTTGTTGCAACGTGACTTGCTGTTGCCGTCCTTGGTATCTGAGGTACCATGGTTCTTTGATATGTTGTTACTGCGAGCCAACCAGCTGTCTTCTCCCGCACAAAAGCGGGTCATGAGTGTCAGGAGGGCTGCCATAGATTTCGGCTTTTCCTGACCAAGGTGCCGGGCTAGCCACTCGTCTCGGCTTTTCCTGACCAAGGTGCGGGGATTTTCCTGACCAAGGTGTCGGGCATCCGGACAGTCGACAATTTGGTTTTTCTTTGTAAGGAACCGAGTCCAGAATTGCCTGGCCGACTCTTCTGGCTACTGAATTATGTGGCTCAAGTCATCGGCGTCTGGTGGTCGCACATAAGTGCCCTGAAAGTTGTCGAGGAATGCGGCTTCCAGATCTTCCCAACAGCTAATGGAGTCTGCTGGCAAGCTATTAAGCCAATGTCGTGCTGGTCCTTTGAGTTTTAGTGGGAGGTACTTGATGGCATGTAAGTCATCACCGCGGGCCATGTGGATGTGGAGGAGGAAGTCCTCAATCCATACCGGGGGATCTGTTGTGCCATCGTATGATTCAATGTTTACAGGTTTGAAACCTTCTGGGAATTGATGTTCCATTACTTCGTCTGTGAAGCATAAGGGGTGTGCGGCGCCTCTGTATTGGGCTATATCGTGACGCAGCTCGTATGGGTCCTGCCCGCTGTGTTCGGCCCGGCCGGATTTGCTTTTACTGTATCCGGCGTGACGTTTACCGTCTCATAGAGTGGTGCACCCTCGTGATCCATAGATCGATCTTGAGTGCTTTGCTTTGTCCTCCAATATGTCTCGCAGGTCTGGAGTATCTCCCCATGCCTTTTTATTTGGATGGCGTTGGGGTGGAGGCTGAGCTTTCGGCAGGAATGCCTCTCTATCGCGACCACGAGGTGGCCGGTCAGCCGTATGATACGCTTCTTCCTCCAGTCGGGGTAGTAACCTGCGCCTTGGATAACTCTTGGAGGGACGCTCGAGTTTATATTCCTCGGCTGCGAGGACTTTAGTCCATTTGTCAGCTAGCAGATCTTGATCAGCTTGAAGCTGCTGCTACTTTTTCTTCAGGCTATTTGTCGTGGCCATAAGCCTGCGCTTGAAGCGCTCTTGTTCGACGGGATCCTCTGGTACGGCGAATTCATCGTCACCGAGGCTTGCCTCGTCTTCGGAGGGGGGCATGTAATTGTCATCCTCCTCCTCTCCGCCAGCCGCTCTCTCAGCAGAGCTAGCTCCTTCATCCTCCTGATCTAACTCTTGCTGGAGGGGGTTTTCGTTGTCTTCGGCGCTATCCGGAGTGTTATTATCTCTTGTGCCAGTATCACCACTTTTGCTTTGGCGGGACTTAGAGCGGCGCCGCTGACGTCGGCGCTTGGGTTGCTTCTTGGAGGGGTCATCCTCCGCTATCTCGTCGCCATTGCCTTCATTGGGTGTATCCACCATGTATATGTCATACGACGAGGTGGCTTTCCAATGCCCTATAGGTGCTGGTTCATGTTCGTCTCCTACATCGTCGTCCATATCGTCGATGTCTTCGGAGTCGAAGTCGAGCATGTCGGTTAAATCATCGATAGTGGCAACAAAGTGGGTGGTGGGTGGGCGTCGAATTTCTTCGTCGTCCGCATCCCAGTCCTGTTGGCCATGATCCGGCCAGGGCTCTCCTGACAGAGAGAGACCTTAGTGAATTCAGAATGTCGCCAAAGCGTGAGTGCTGAAAGATATCCGCAACGGTGAATTCCATGATTGGTGCCCAGTCGGATTCGATTGGCAGGGGAGCGGATGGTTCGGGGTCCGGAGGAGAGTCCGGCACCTTGGAGTCACGGGCTGCGCAGAGGATGATGCTAGTGTTCGGCTCGATCGCCGTTGAGACTGCAGCCCCTGAGGTGGTGTCTAGCCACCCGTCCTCGATTAGCGCAGCTGGCTCCGAGCTAAGGGTCGGAGCTGATGCGGGCGCGGCCTCTGGGGTACCGTCCGATGGCAGAGCTAGGTCATACCCATCGCGACAGTGCAGCGCGCCCGGCTGTGGCTAGAATCCGTCGAAGATCAAGTCCCCACAGATGTTGGCCGTGTAATTCAAACTTCCAAATCTGACCTGATGGCCAGGGGCATAGCTTTCAATCTGCTCCAGATGGCCAAGTGAATTAGCCCGCAGTGCAAAGCCGCCGAATACGAAGATCTGTCCGGGGAGAAAAGTCTCACCCAGGACCGCATCGCTATCGATGATAGTAGGAGCCATCAAGCCTAACAGCGACGACACAGAGGAACTCTCAATGAAAGCACCAATGTCGGTGTCAAAACTGGCGGATCTCGGGTAGGGGGTCCCGAACTGTGCGTCTAGGCCAGATGGTAACAGGAGGCAAGGGACACGAAGTTTTACCCAAGTTCGGGCCCTCTTGATGGAGGTAAAACCCTACGTCCTGCTTGATTAATATTGAAGATATGGGTGTTACAAGAGTAGATCTACCACGAGATCAGAGAGGCTAAACCCTAGAAGCTAGCCTATGGCATGATTGTATGTTGTGATTGTTGTCCTACGGACTAAAGCTCTCCGGTTTATATAGACACCGGAGAGGGTTAGGGTTACACAAGGTCAGTTACAAAGGAGGAGATATCCATATACGTATTGCCTAGCTTGCCTTCCACGCCAAGTAGAGTTCCATCCGGACACAAGACGAAGTCTTTAATCTTGTATCTTCATAGTCTATCTGTTCGGCCAATGGAGATAGTCCGGCTGTCCGGAGACCCCCTAATCCAGGACTCCCTCACTAACCATAGCATGAAACATATGGATCCAAATCAGCCCCTTATGAAGAAATGCATAAACTAGGGTTTAAGCTTCTGTCACTCTAGCAACCCATCATCTACTTATTACTTCCCAATGCCTTCCTCTAGGCCCAAATAATGGTGAAGTGTTATGTAGTCGACGTTCACATAACACCACTAGAGGCTAGACAACATACATCTCATCAAAATATCGAACGAATACCAAATTCACATGACTACTAATAGCTAGACTTCTCCCTTGTCCTCAGGAACAAACGTAACTACTCACAAAGCATAAACATATTCATAATCAGAGGGGTATTAATGTGTATATAGGATCTGAACATATGATCTTCCACCGATTAAACCAACTAGCATCAACTACAAGGAGTAATTAACACAACTAGCAACCTACTAGCACCAATCCTGGACTTAGAGACAATAATTTGATACAAGAGATGAACTAGGATTTTGAGATGAGATGGCGCTGATGAAGATGTTGATGGAGATTGCCCTCTCCCGATGAGAGGAGCGTTGGTGATGACGATGGCGATGATTTCCCCCTCCGGGAGGGAAGTTTCCCTGGCAGAACAGCTCTGCCGGAGCTCTAGATTGGATCCGCCAAGGTTCTGCCTCGTGGCGGCGGAGTTTCATCCCGAAAGGTTGCTTTCTATTTTTTTCTCGACGAAATACTTCATATAGAAGAAGATGGTCATCGGAGAGCCACCAGGGGCCCATGAGGTAGGGGGCGCGCCCTAGGGGGCCCACCCTTGTGAGAAGGGTGTGGGCCCCCTGGTCTTCATCTTTGGCGAGGATTTTTCATTATTTATTATAAGGTGTTCCGTGGAGTTTCAGGACTTTTGGAGTTGTGCAGAATAGGTCTCTAATATTTGCTCCTTTTCTAGCCCAGAATTCCAGCTGTCGGCATTCTCCCTCCTTATGTAAACCTTGTAAAATAAGAGAGAATAACCATAAGTATTGTGACATAATGTGAAATAACAGCCCATAATGCAATAAATATTGATATAAAAGCATGATGCAAAATGGATGTATCACAGTGTCATGGCGTCATCATTAACATGAGACATAAACAACTTACACGCGTCGTCCCAACAATATGTGGTGCCATCTGCTTTGTCGATCGCATAGATGATGCCATTGTGTTCAATAGCATCACAGAAGTGTGTATCAGCTTTGACGATGATCCACTGCGAGCCGAGTTGTCTCCAGGTAAAGAAGGCACCGGCGTAAAGATAGGCGAGTTCGCGGTCGAACAAGGCAATTAGCTTGAAGTCTGCGTAATTCGCATGTCGTGTGGGCACTTGGCAGATTACAATCTTCTGCAAAAAAAGGTCCGTCCAACTGACGTAGTAATCTAGATGACTTGGACCGCGATGGTAATACTCTATATAATCCAAGGGAGGAAGGATAATCTCATGGGAGGTCTGGAAGTTCACGAGCACCAACTTTTTACTGTCTTCTCTGAAGGCAGCCATCCAGTGGGAGTTCATGTCTACCCAGTACATACCTGCCAAGAAGTTTCGGGTGATGCTGCTCCGATCGATGTCGAGGGAAATGATGTACGACGACCCACTACATACCTTCAAAGAAGTTTCGGCTAATGGAGATCAGATTGAAGTCGAGGGGCATCATGCACGCCTCCATATCATGGTGAACCAATCTCGCAAGACCAGATAGCAGCAAGCAGGGTGTCTTGAAAAGCTTAGGCCTCGCTTCGACGATGGCCGTGTGCATGTCCCTCGAGCATGCAGCCAGCCGCGGGGCGCTCAACATATCCATACACGAACAACATAGGTCGAGGATGTCACTGGGGAGATTGCTCCAATCACGGCTCATATGGATGCTACGCGGTTCGCATTCGGCCATGGTGGAGTTTGGAAGGGGGCTTGATTTACGGGGGAGAAGGATGTCGATGCTGGAGCGGCTAGCGAGGGAATAGTGGTACTGGGGGAGGCGAGTGAGGCGACGGTACACGGGGGCACAGTGAGATGGAGACGGAGACGGAGACGGAGAAGGTGATGGAGATGGAGTGGTGCTATGGGAGCGGAGAGGGAGATGAGGTGAGGCGCCAATGTGCTGTACAGCGGCGGTGACAGACTGCACAGTGTATAGGGTGAGGCTGACTTTCGTAACCCGAACACGCCGCCTGGACTAGTGTCAGGCGCAGGGTGTTGCCACTTCACTGTGAGGACCGGATGAATAGTATTTTGACCATCAAGTGTACCATAGTTGTACTACTACTACTACTACTACTACTACTACTACTACTACTACTACTACTACTAGTAGTAGTAGTAGTAGTAGTAGTAGTAGTAGGAACATGAGTACTCCAGTATTGTATAGGGGAAATTGGTCTCCCGTGCTAGCATGCCTGTTCACTTCATTGTTCAGGTATCATCCATATTGCGAGCAGAACCAAATTCTCGTGCATGCCCAATCAACGCCCTGCTGCGATGCATGCAATGGTCGTTCTGGGGCATCAAGGACGGCATGCAGATCGTTCCACACTTGAGAAGAGGAAAAATGGAAAGGTAGAACGCGGCAGCAGAGGAAGAGAATGCTGGCTAACGAGGCTGGGAGGGGATCGAGCAGGAAGTTAATGCTCCATGCCTAAAGGTTTTGGGAAAACCTGATTTTCATAAGGTGACTTATACTCAGCTAAACGGAGGGAGTATTCCTTAACCAGAGAATGTTGTGTCTCCCACTCACGCGCTCAAAAAAAAACTACGACACATTTTTATAATTTTGCATAGGTCCCACCTATCAGGAAGGATGGGCACATACACGAACAGGTACGACTCATCAGTCTACCCGCATAGCCTTTTCGTTTCGTCTACCTAGCCATCTAATCAACTACCTGCACGCCACTTCTCCCATTTACTTCTCCATCAGGAACCGATTCTCCTCAGCTTCTTCACCTCCCCTTCGTCTTCATTTGCATCCAAACCCCGTACATATGCAAGCCAATCTCCACTCGCACCGAGCCTAACCTGTGAAACAGTGGGCAGGGGGAGAATTAGGAAATGGACACTATCGGATTTCAGGTTCCGGCAGACCCTTGAGGTTCGAACACAGGGGTGCGCACAGAGATCTCTCCCTTACCGATCTACGTCCAATCTCCTCGCGTGATTTAAGCTGGAAACCACGAACAACACAAGGGACACGAGGTTTATACTGGTTCGGGCCACCATTGTGGTGTAATACCCTACTCCAGTGTGTGGTGTGGTGGATTACCTCAGGGGCTGATGATGAACAGTACAAGGGAAGAACAGCCTCGCGAGAGGTGTTCTTGAGCTGGTGTGATGAACTGCTTGGGTGAGTTCAGTCGCCTCTCTCTCTTCTAGGGCTCTATCAGATCTCTAGATGTCTCTCTCCATCTCCCCTCTCATCTCCTCTCATCCCTGTGGTGGCTAGCTCTATTTATAGAGGCCCTGGGCCTCTCCCCAAATAATGAGCGGGAAGGGCGCCAAAAATTGGCCATTTTGAAGGGGAACATCTAGTACAAGTTATCCTGACCAAAGGTGGTCTTCGGCTGCCAAAAGCACTGGTGATGACGCCGTCTTGGGCTCCACGGTGACCTCCGTCCTGCCGCTCTACTGGTCTTGGTCTCGTTGCACCGGAATGGTAACCTTTGCCTGATGCCTTGGCCTGTTCTTGCCCCCTTTGCACCAAAGGGGAAACAAGGACACTGCGCAGGCCGGCGCCCGCCTGGTCTCGATCGTCATGACTTGCGTCACGGGCTCCTCGCGAGGTGCCCCTGCCTTGATCTCTCCGCCTCCTCGTGAGCCTGCCTGATGAGGCTGCCTCTGAGGAAGCTTTCTGTCGTCCGTCCCGCGAGGCTTGGCCCCTCACGAGGGTCTTGGGCTTGAGCTGATGAAGAGGGGACGCGCTGGGCCCCCACTTGAGCCACGCTGCAGGCCGCAGGCAGACAAGTCTGGGGACCCCCGTTCCCAGAACGCCGACAGTAGCCCCCGGGCCCAAGGCGCGCCCGGGCTTGGCCTGGCAGGGAAGCAAAGGGGGAAGCGCGAAGCACCGTGGGCCCCAACAGCCTGCGGCATTGGGAGCCGCGTGGTGATTGATTGGACGTGGGCGTCTGCGCTTCCCTACGATGCCTCGGTGGTCGCACGACTTGACAAGTCCCTGCATGCAGAGAGACCGGTCATGATTACCTGCAATCGTGGTGCTCGGCGGTTGGCCTCCTCCGGCTATAAGTACGGGGCTGTGTGAGCCACTTTCAGCCCATCCCTTCTTGCTGCTTCTTTTCTTCTTCTTGGCTACTCGCCGTTCCCATGGCTCCAAAGAGATTCTCGGCCGCGGAGAAAGGAAAGGCCCGCCAGGCAGGGCCTGACTCCCCCCCGACCAAGCGCGGCTGAGGCCGCCCTCGCAAGTATTCCACGGTCCCCGTAGTGTCTTCCCCTGGCCATGGAGGCGGTTCCCTGCGCGGTGGTGAGCGCCCGGTTGCCGATGGGGGGCATGCCGTGGCTGTGCGCCCCCCTAGGCCACACTTTTGCTCTGCGGAGGTGCTGCGGGAGTTCGTCGTGTGGTCGGCGGACCCAACCAGCACCCGGCTCCAGCTCCCCCATTTCTTCGTAGGTGAATTGTCGGCCAACGCTCGGTGCGGCCTCTGGCTCCAGGCAGACGGCTGCTGCAGCAGGCCTCCTGGGCTTCGCTAGAGGTCTCCGTTTTTGGGAATGGGGCCCTGACCTACGGCTGGCAAACATTTACCCGCACGCGCGGCCTGGGCCGGCGGTGCACCCTGGACTTCAAGTTTGATGGTGACGCCACCCTCTACGTGAGGGTGTTCGGGGAAGACGGTCGCCATGCTGGGTGCTGCCCCGAAGACGACGACCGCGGCCGCCTGCCCAGCCCTGGCACTGACCAGGATGATGATGGCGACATGCGTACTGGCGGCGGTGCTCGGGGTTCGCTGAGCTTCGGCGACTCCCTCTCAAGCAGCAGCTCCTCCAGCGGTGGCCGCGACCAGCCCTCGTGCTGTCACGCCCGCCTGGGTGAAGGTAGCGGGTCAGCCCGCCGTCGCGCCCCTGTGAAGCGAGAGGAGGGATCCGCCTGAGCCCCTGGAGCAGCTCGAACCTTCGCTGTGGGTTGGTGCAGGATGAATCGCGCCCATTTTGTTTTCCTTCTTTTCCTGCGCAAAAATAGAAGGTAGTGTAGGGCCCCGCGGGGGCGTGTTAGAACTGCTGCTGTTAACCATCGCGTTGCTTTCGCTATTTCTGTGCTGTGTTTCCGCGCCGTGCTCCCATGTGCGGGAATTATTTTAGCTTGGTGGGGCTTGACGCAGTCCTCGCCTCCCGAGGTCGTGGCCTCGCCGTGCGCTTCGTGCCCTGCAAGGATTAGTAGGAGGGGTAACTTTCGGTCTTGGTTGTGGGGGTGATCAGCCCAGGTCCTGCGCTCGTGTCGCGATGCCCATGGGGCACGGACTGGGAGGGGTGCTCCCGTAGTGGACTCGGATAGGAAAGCTCTAAACAATCGGGGCAGAAAACACTCGCGAGGGTGCCCGCGAACCTCCCTCGCGAGACTTGTGCGAGAGAAAACTAGGCAAACGAGTGAAAAAGATAAAGAGTCACAAGCCAGGAATGTCAACAGCTCCGATAAAACTTCAAACGGGAATAAACAAGCCAACTGCAGAAAGCAAATGGAAAAGCCGCGTGCGGCACCTATTCTAGTCTTCGACGTCTTCTCACCAGCGCTGAGCTAAGTGCTGCCACTAGGCGTGGGCGGGAGCCCCCGAGGCCCGAGGGCGGCACTCCGGAGACTCCGGGGCGTGTACAGCCCCACTCATTATTACGTGAGAGTGTCACGGGCAGCGAGCTTCACAGGAATTAGCCTTCTTCACAGGCACCGGGCCTTTCCCGAAATGCGGTAGCTTCACAGGCATTGGCCTTCTTCACAGGCACCGGGCCTTTCCCAAAACACGGCTGCTTCACAGGCATTTGCCTTCTTCACAGGCACCGGGCCTTTCCCAAAACACGGAAGCTTCACAGGCATTTGCCTTCTTCACAGGCACCGGGCCTTTCCCAAAACACGACAGCTTCACAGGCATTTGCCTTCTTCACAGGCACCGGGCCTTTCCTAGGCGCTAGGCCTCGCTCAGGGATAGAACCTCCGGAGATGTTGAATGTTCCACGCGTTCTGGATGGGTACCCCCTCCGTGGTCTCCAAGCGCGCGGAGCCAGGCCTGGAGACATGAACAACCTTGAATGGGCCCTCCCACATGGGAGAGAGCTTGTGCAACCCCTCCCTGGAGAGAACCCATCTGAGCACGAGATCCCCTACCTCAAGATTTCTGGGGCGGATGTTGCGGCAGTGGTATCGTCGCAGCGCCTGTTGGTACCTTGCCGCTCGCAGCGGCTTCTCGGCGGCGTTCCTCCCCCAGCACGAGATCCATCCCCCGCATGGCGTCCTGCTACGTCTCGTCGAACGACAGGACCCGTGCGGAGCGACGCCTGACCTCGTGAGGGAGAACAGCCTCTGCTCCGTAGACGAGGAAGAACGGGGTCTCGCCAGTCGGCTTGGTCGCAGTTGTGCGGATTGACCACAGCACAGACCGGAGCTTGTCATACCAGCCCCTGCCACAGGCCTCCAGCTTCTTCTTAAAGGTCCTGGCTTTGAGGCCCCTCAGGACCTCCGCGTTGTCTCGCTCGGCCTGGCCGTTGCTCCGGGGGTGTGCTACCGAAGCGTAGCATATCTGCGTTCCAAGGTTAGCACAGTACGTTTTGAAGAGATTACTGGTGAATTGCGAACCGTTGTCGGTGATGATGCGGTTGGGCACCCCAAATCGGCTCACGAGGCCCTTGATGAACTTGACCACAGAGCCTGCCAGGATTGTGCGGACGGCTTCCACCTTAGCCCACTTGGTGAACTTGTCCACAGTGACGTAGAGGTAGCGATAGCCCCCTGGCGCCCGAGGAAACGGGCCCAGAATGTCCAGCCCCCAAACTGCGAACGGCCATGAGAGGGGTATAGTCTGTAGACCCCCCGCAGGCTGATGGATCTGCTTAGCGTGAAACTGGCAGGCCTTGCAAGCCTTCACTAGCTCAATGGCGTCGACGAGCGCCGTGGGCCAGTAGAATCCACTACGGAACGCCTTGCTGACGAGGGTTCATGACGACGAGTGGTGCCCGCAGTCTCCGCCGTGTATGTCCGCCAGTAGCTCCTTCCCTTGCTCTCGGGAGATGCAACGTAGGGACACGTCATTTGGTCGCTTCCTGTAGAGCTCTCCATCCTTGATGCAATAAGCTGTGGCCTGCCGTGCCACACGCTCCGCTTCCTCCTCATTCTCCGGCAGAGTCCCTTGCATTAGGTAGTTCTTGAGCTCCGGGATCCAACACCCTTTGTCGGTGTCAAAACCGGCGGATCTCGGGTAGGGGGTCCCGAACTGTGCGTCTAAGGCGGATGGTAATAGGAGGCAGGGAACACGATGTTTTACCCAGGTTCGGGCCCTCTTGATGGAGATAAAACCCTACGTCCTGCTTGATTAATATTGATGATATGGGTAGTACAAGAGTAGATCTACCACGAGACCAGAGAGGCTAAACCCTAGAAGCTAGCCTATGGTATGATTGTATGTTGTGGTTGTTGTGTCCTACGGACTAAAACCCTCCGATTTATATAGATACCGGAGAGGGCTAGGGTTACACAGAGTCGGTTACAATGGGAGGAGATCTACATATCCATATTGCCAAGCTTGCCTTCCACGCCAAGGAAGTCCCATCCGGACACGGGACGAAGTCTTCAATCTTGTATCTTCATAGTCCAAGAGTCCGACCAAAGGTTATAGTCTGGCTATCCGGACACCCCCTAATCTAGGACTCCCTCAGTAGCCCCTGAACCAGGATTTAATGACGACGAGTCCGGCGCGCAGATTGTCTTCGGCATTGCAAGGCGGGTTCCTCCTCCGAATACTTCATAGAAGATTTTGAACACAAGGATAGTGTCCGGCTCTGCAAAATAAGTTCCACATACCACCATAGAGAGAATAATATTTACACAAATCTTAATCTGCTGACACGTTTTGGCAACATGACATTATGCCATGGCCCGGTGCTTATTCGAACCGTTTTTCTTCAACCAGCTCCACACATAACGCGAGGCGGTTTCTTGACACGTCTTGTCAAAGCAGAGATCGTGTTCCCCCAATTACGAGATTCTCATTAATACGGTCATGGGTAACCCAACTGTGTCTAGGACTCCTAGATTATAGGCAAGTCCCAAACGACTACGGAGAGGACGCTTGATATTTACCCTCTTTATAAAGGGACAAGCTTTTCGCTTTTTCCCTCTCGTGCTCAATTGAACTCCTCCCCCGCCTCGAGTTCTAACACCCAAAGCCCAGGTCAGGTGCTCCGGATCTTCAATCATGTCCGGATCCAACCTTCAAGGCCGGTGGATGCCCTCCTCCGTCACAGAAGAGGATATCAAGAAGTTGAGGGAGGCCAGATACCTGACCGCCGAGGTTTCGCATCGGCTGCCTGCTCGAGGGCAGGTCGTCCCTACTCCCGAACCCAACGAGAACGTCGTGTTCGTTTCCCACTTCCTCGGAGGCCTAGGCCTCACTCTGGATCCCTTCGTCAGGGGTTTGATGTTCTATTACGGGCTAGATTTCCACGATCTATCTCCGGACTCCTTTCTCCACATCTCGACATTTATTGTCGTGTGTGAGGCCTTCCTTCGCATTACCCCTCACTTCGGCCTGTGGCTCAAGACCTTTGAAGTGTAGCCGAAGATGATCGAGGGGCAACATGCTGAGTGCAAAAGCGCGTCAATAGGCAAGATGGCAGGAGCTCCGTGGTCGAAAGGTTCCTTTCCAGAGGTGTCTGGATTATGGCAACGGGAGTGGTTTTACATCACGGCTCCCAGAAGTGCCAAGTGGGCGGCTGCCCCCGCTTTCCGCTCGGGCCCCCCACCACAACTGATGTCATGGATTAGAAGAGGACTAAGCTGGGGTCCAGCCAAGGACGTGCCTATACTGCAAAGCCGCATTCAAGATCTCTTCGAGGGAGATTTTAATTTGGCTGTGGTAGTGCAAGTTATGCTGGTTCGTCGAGTCCAGCCCTGCAAACGCCGGCCCCTTCGCTTGTGGGAGTTCAACCCAGAGGGACCGCGTGCCATTGAAAATTTCCTCGGCCTGACGCACGAGGAGATGTACGAGTCATTCTTCGGACCTCAAATAGTGTCCGGATACTACCGAGGACGTGGGCCTGAGCAGTAACCACGCCGCCGAACAAGTAAGTAATCCTCTAGCCGAACACACCGTCTTTTATTCATCATGAAGTTATTTCTGAGAGATTGCTCTTTGACCAGGACTGGCTAACAAAGGCGAAGATGATTCGGTGTTCGGCCCCCCTCCCAGAGGGTTTGGAAAATCCGGTATTGGAAAAGATGCTCGAGCTCGCACCTTGCCCGGAGCCCTCGAAGGAAGATACAGGGGGGAACAATATGGGCGGAAGTGGGCCCCCATCGCTGCCAGTTCCAACCGAGGGAATGAGCGCCTCCATAAAGGAGGATAACCGGGGAAGGAAGAGGACTGCTTCCGAGGATTCGGAAGCCGAGGCCTCCAAACGAGAGAAGAAGTCTCCAACAGAGGGTCCTGCCTCGGGGGGTGCTCTTGCTGCACAAAGTCCGCGGGGGGATCAGCCCTCCAACGAGTCGTAAGTGATCCAAAAAATACTTTAATAGTGAAGGTATACTACCTTTCCTCAGAGGAGAATAACCGCCGCATATATCATGCAGTTCGGGTCTTAGCCCTTCTCAGCTGAGCTCGTCTTCGGGGGATCTTCTTCCGGAGATGATGGAGAGAGAAACGCCTCCTCCAGACTCCTCCGCTCAAGAAGCGGGCGACCCCGAAGTGTTGTCACGGAGGGCCTCTCCGGATCCGGTGAGGCCAGAAGATAATCCCATAGTCACCCGAAGTCCCCAATGTCCGGCTCTCGAAGAGAGCAAACAAAAGAGTCCGGCACCGTCTGGTATGCGGTCGGACGTTCTGAGGGAGCTGTTGGGGCGAGCGGCCATCTCAGAAGAACACCATACGCTGATGGGTATGGTGATGGAAAGAATTTCGTCTGCCAAAAGCGGATTACATGAAGCCTTTATGAGTCTACTGATAGGCTTTGAGGTACGTGAAATAATATTTGATAGTACCACACATGTTAGGTGTGCCCTGTGTAGATAGTAGCCCCTAAGACTCTGGTTGTCATCGAGAACGGCGGCGAACAGAGGATCATAGTCCTAGGCAATAACTAGACTGCCTTTATGTGCAGGTGGTGGAAGCTTCGGTGGCTAGCCGGACTAGTGAGTTTGCCGAATTAAAGCGCCAACTGGATGCGGCAGACGCCGACATCGAGCTTGTTAACAAGCGGCTTGACGAATCACAGGGTAAGTAATGTTTTCTGGTGAATGTCACATAATAAGAGCAGCATGATGCCAGTATCTTTAATATGTTGTGACTGCAGACGGAGCTGCCACTGTGGAGACCCTTCGGGCGGAACTCGCCTGAGCCAAGGAACAAGCGAGGGTTAGTAATGCGGCTGCTTTGAAGGCGGCCGAAGAGTTAAGAGCCGAGAAGGCCGCCCATTGCGAAAGCAAAGAAAAGATGGCCAAGATGGCCGTAGAATTAAAAGGCACTGCCGACCATTGCCAGTTCCTTGAAGAAGAGAACCGAGTGAAGGCAGCGGACCTTGAGAAGGCCACTATGGCGACCAAAGACAGTCGCTCTGCTATGAGGGCGAAGAAGGAGGAGCTGCGCGAAGCCGGGGATATTGCGACTAGGAAGCCCTTTCTGCTGCGGAGGAAGTTCGGAGATCCACGGTATGCCCCTCTGGATCGTCTATGGAGTTCGGCAGACGCATATATGGACTTGGCGGCGAGCGCTGTCGATGCGGTTGAATACTTCCAAGATCAATTAGATCATGAAGTGGACAAGCTATTCTGGTCGCAATTCAACGTTCTAGAGCGTCCGCTTCCCTTGACTGATCAGCTAGCCGAATGGGTCGAGCTTAATAGGTTGTCCGGACTCGCCATGAGGTCTGTTGTAGATCATTTGTGGCCGGAGAAGCCGAAGCCGAACAACTATTTCAGCTTAGTGCAGCATTTCCTTGGTGCGGTGCCGCACATCAACGCGATGAAGAGGTCATCGTGCATAGAAGGCTCGCGGATGGCCTTTGCCCGTGTCAAGGCATACTGGGCGGAGATGGATGCTACCACTGTTGCGGCGCAAGGTTCGGCCATAGGCCGAGTAGCTGCTGAGCACTATTTTGAAGAGGTTCTTGAGGGTGCTCATTTGATAGAGTCCCAGTGCTCGAAGAATATTATGTTTGAATGACATGTATTCCCATTGTAAACATGATGTTTTTATGAAATATAGTAAGGCTGTGTTTATACTTTTGCCTGAAAGTAATATGATGCCTCATGTGCGGCCGTTTATGTATACATGTGTATAACCTGAAAGATTGCAGTCGTCGGCTTCAGCCCCCACGCATATAATGTGGAGGTGTTCACAGAAGACGCGTGTTCACACTTAACCCAACGTCTTGGTCCTATTAAGGAGGTGATAGCGCAACGAATGAGGCAACCGGACTATAATGCTTTAACACTTTCACTTAGCCATAGGATTTTGACAGTGGGGCTACTAGATAGCCCCTGGTGGCTCTGCACTCTCCTGATCTCGGGGTGCGTACATGCCTGGCCGGAAAACGGCCCTTCGTTAAGGTGGAGGAATTCTAACATTCTGATAGGTCATCGAGTGGTTGACCAGTCTCACGCTATATCATGACAGTCAGTTTTCGGCTTTCTCTACTGAGGTGCTCGTCCGGATGAACCATGGCACAATCGCAGTAGTTCTCCTGGTGCTGCCTTAGCCGATAGAGCGGAACGTAAGGCACCAAAACACAGGAGCCGGGCAAACTCAACATTTGTCGAAAGACAATGATTCGGAGCTGATGCATATAAGGCCAAAGTCGTGATGCCGAACACTCCCTAAGGTATTCGGTCTTTATGGTATAAACCGGGCCTAAATAGTGCCCTTTGTAAGAAGCCCCTTGTGTCCAGGTACGTGTATTATTCTGACGTGGCCACATGCCAAGACGTCAGCATCCTTCTCAATTGCATTGAGAATTCGAGGGATGTGTATCAACAAGATACAGTAAAAAAGGTTTACGCAGGGTCTTAATCTAAAAAGAATCCTTGGAGTGGGTCCGTGCTGCACGTCTGCGCCTGTGTCTCCGTTGTGCCGTATCCTAGACAGGTGTAGCATGATGGTCATCTGTAAAAGAGAGGAACTTAGGTGAAAAAGTTGTCGTGCAAAAAAGGTGGTTTTTTAAAGAAACCATGTATAAAAAATGAGTAAAAAATTGCCGCTTGTCTGCACGCGTTGAGCCCCTTGTATTTGTAATAGGGGTGTGACCCTCAATCCGGTATGAATTACATATAGCTGCGCCGGACTCGTCTAACCGTGTCCGTGGTCTTGACGACCTATCGAATGCTTTAGTTGGTGAGGCCATTTTTAGTGTGCGGCTGCTAAGGCAGTCGCATTCTTTTCAGCGCGCAAAGATCGCTTAATATTTCCATTCACTGTAATGATACCACGTGGACCGGGCATCTTGAGCGTGAGGGAAGCGTAATGCGGTATTGCATTAAAGCGAGCAAAAGCTTCACGTCCAAGTAGTGCTTGATAACCATTTTGGAACGGAGCAATGTGGAAGGTTAAATGTTCGCTACGGAAGTTATCGGGGAAGCCGAATATAACTTTTAGTAGCAGGGAGCCCGTGCAGTGAGCCCCTGGGCCTGTCATTGCTCCTTTAAAGGTAGTGTTGCTATGGCGGATTTTCGTTGGGTCTATCCCCATTTCGCGGATTGTATCCTGGTATATCAGGTTTAAACTGCTGCCACCGTCCATTAGGACTCATGTAAAGTGGTATCCGTTAATTATTGGGTCTAATACCAGGGGAGCCCATCCTACAGCCGGATACTTGCTGAGTAATCACGATGGTCGAAAGTGACCGGTTAAGCCGACCAGTGGCAGGATTTCGCGCTGATAGGCCCTTGGGCATATTTATCTGGGAGGGCCGCTTTGCTTCCCTTGATCACGTGTAATACGTTGACTGTTTTGACTTTTGATGGAAACTTCTTTTGTTCCCCAGTGTCTTGCTTGAGAGGCTCATCCTCATCTTCGCTTGGTGTATCCTCCCCCCTATGTACGGCGTTGAGCTTGCCGGACTGCTTGAAGACCCAACATTCTCTGTGGGTATGATTAGCGGGTTTACTAGGGGTGCTATGGATCTGACATACTTGGTCCAGAATTTTGTTCAGGATGGACAGTTCATCTCTGGCGCTTTTAGAGGGCGGCTTTTGCTGACCTGGCTGAGAGCTTCGGAATCCGGCGTTTACTACCGTGCTCTTCGGGCTGTCTTCTTTATTCTAACGCTTATTATTTTTGCTGCGTCGTGATTTCCTGTTTCATCTCTAACTTCGGATGTGCTTGGGTCGCTGGTGCTGCATCTGGCTAGCCAGCTGTCCTCACCCGTGCAAAAGCGGGTCATGAGGCTTGTTAATGCTGCCATTGTTCTCGGCTTTTCTTGGCCGAGGTGTCTGGCAAGCCATTCGTCGCGGACGCTATGCTTAAAAGCTGCCAAGGCTTCGGCGTCCGGACAGTCAACTATTAGGTTCTTCTTAGTAAGAAACCTATTCCAAAGCTTTCGGGCTGACTCTCCGGGCTGTTGAGTTATATGACTCAAATCGTCCGCATCCGGGGGTCGGACATAAGTCCCTTGAAAATTTGCCCGAAAAGCGTCTTCGAGCTCTTCCCAGCTTCCAATGGAGTTTTCAGGGAGGCTTTTAAGCTAGTGCCGAGCTGGCCCTTTGAGCTTGAGGGGTAAGTACTTGATGGCGTGGAGATCATCTCCTCGAGCCATATGGATATGGAGGATATAGTCCTCAATCCAGACCCCAGGGTCTGTTGTTCCGTCGTATGCCTCTATGTTTATGGGTTTGAATTCCTCTGGAAATTCATGGTCCAGCACCTCATCGGTGAAAATAGGGGGTGTGCGGCACCCCTGTATCTGGGTGTACCGCGTTGTTCGGATGTTTTTTGTGTTACATCGTATGCTGGGGCACGCTTGCGTGGTCCATAGATGGATCTGGTTGCGCCGTCCTTTTGGTGCGAGCCCTCACGTGGATCGCGTATTGGCTTGTGAGTGGCGTTTTTTGCCGCTCTATGTTGGCCGTGAGGTCGTCTATCCGTCCAGGTGGCCGTTTTGATTTTTGGTTGTGGAGGATCTAGGGCCTCCTCATCGAATTCGGGTAGCAACTTCCGCTTCGAGTAGCTCTTGGTGGGGCGATTACCACCATACTTCGCTGCTGTGTTGAGTACTTTACTCCATCTGATTTGGAGTGTGTCCTGCGTAGCCTTGAGCCCTTGCTTCTGCTTTTTCAGACTCCTCGCGGTGGCAACAAGCCTTTGACGGGCATTCTGCTGCTCCAGGTGCCTTTCCGGCGTTATGTCATCCGGACTATTATCTTTGAAAGAATCGGTTTGTTCGGTTTGATTCTCCGTATTGCCGTGGCCCGGCAGTGGTTCGCCCTGTTCCAACGCTGGGTCTGTATGATCGTCATTTCTGCCAAGGCGGGATTTGGGGCGGCGCTTACACCGCCGCTTTGACTGCTTCTCGAGGGGACAAGCCTTCGTTGCGTCCTTCCGTTCCTCGTCGTCGTCTTCTTTTGGTGTGTCCACCATGTATACGTCATGTGATGAGGTGGACGTCCAGTGCCCTGTGGGTGGTGGTTCCTCTTCGCCTCCCGCATCGTCGTCCATACCGTTGATGTCTTCGGAGTCGAAGTCGAGCATGTCGGTTGAGTCATCGACAGTGGCTACCAAGTGGGTGGTGGGTGGGCCTCGAATTTCTTCATCGTCCGCGTCCCAGTCCTGCCGGACATAGTTCGGCCAGGATCCTCCTGACAAGGAGAGAGACCTTAATGAGTTTAGTATGTCGCCAAAGGGCGAGTGCTGAAAAATATCCGTGGAGGTAAACTCCATGATCGGCGCCCAATCGGATTCGATAGGAACTGGCTCGGGCGGTTCGAAGTCCATGGCCGGAGAAGGATCCAGCAGTTTAACAACACGGCTCTCGTGCAAGGCAAGGTCGATGTTCGGCTCGATCGCCGCTGAGGGTAAGGCCTCCGTGGCGGGGTCCATCCACCCGTCCGCGGAAGGCGCAACTGGCTCTGAATTGAGGGTCGGAGCGGCTGCCGGTGCGATCTCCTTAACAATGTCCGATGGGAGAGCTAAGTCATGCTTACCGTGACCGCGTGGCGCACAAGGCAGAGGCTCGAATCCATCAAAGATCAAATCTCCACGGATATCGGCCATGTAGTTTAAGCTTCCAAACCTGACCTGGTGGCCAGGGGCGTAACTTTCAATCTGCTCTAGATGGCCAAGCGAATTGGCCCGCAGTGCAAAGCCACCGAACACGAAGATCTGTCCGGGGAGAAAAGTCTCACCCCGGACCGCATCGCTATCGATGATAGTAGGAGCCATCAAGCCTAACAGCGACGGCACAGAGGAACTCTCAATGAAAGCACCAATGTCGGTGTCAAAACCGGCGGATCTCGGGTAGGGGGTCCCGAACTATGCATCTATGGAGGATGGTAACAGGAGGCAGGGAACACGATGTTTTACCCAGGTTCGGGCCCTCTTGATGGAGGTAAAACCCTACGTCCTGCTTGATTAATATTGATGATATGGGTAGTACAAGAGTAGATCTACCACGAGATCAGAGAGGCTAAACCCTAGAAGCTAGCCTATGGTATGATTGTATGTTGTGGTTGTTGTGTCCTACGGACTAAAACCCTCCGGTTTATATAGACACGAAGAGGGCTAGGGTTACAGAGAGTCGGTTACAATGGGAGGAGATCTACATATCCATATTGCCAAGCTTGCCTTCCACACCAAGGAAAGTCCCATCCGGACACGGGACGAAGTCTTCAATCTTGTATCTTCATAGTCCAAGAGTCCGGCCAAAGGTTATAGTCCGGCTATCCGGACACCCCCTAATCCAGGACTCCCTCGCCCTTCCTGAGGCTCTAACGCCAGGAGCAGGCGTGCCCCCGAGGACGGGCCGCAGACCGGGGCTCCTGAGGCAAGCGGCTGAGGGAGCTCCTCCCTTGGTTGCGCCGTGCTCGACAGTGACGGCACCGCCGAGGGTTTGAAGAGCCGCTCCTCAAAGATGCCAGGCTCCTGAGGTAGCCGCCTAGATGCCCTCTTGGCAATGTCATCAGCTTCCTGATTGGTGCCGCGGGGCACGTGCTGCAACTTCAGCCCCCAGAATTGTTTCTCCATCTTGCCAACCTCAGCGAGGTAGGCTTCCATGTGCTCGTCCTTTGGCTCGTATATCTTGTTGGAGAAGTTGAAGAGGAGCTGCGAATCGCCCTTGATGATGAGGTGCTTTCCTCCTAAGGCAATTGTGGCCTTCAAGCCTGCTATTAGGCCTTCGTACTCCGCTATGTTGTTGGAGACCTTTTCTCCGTGCTGGAAGCAGAGTTGTACGGCGTAGTAGAGTTTGTCCTGGGTAGGGGATACGAGCACTGCGCCAGCTCCCGCACCGTGTCGGGAAAACGCCCCATCAAAGTACATGACCTAGCCGTCCGGTGCTTCACTTCCCGGGGAAAGTGATCGGTCTTTGCCTACCTCAGGACCCGGCGCTTCTGCCCATTCTGCCACGAAATCCGCAAGTGCGGCTCCCTTGATGACTCTGGTCGTACTGAATTCTAGCTGAAATGCATGTAGTTCAATGTTCCATTCAGCAACCCTCCCATCTGAGTTGGGGCTCCTGAGTACTCTTTCCAAGGGGTATGCTGAGACAACTTTGATGGGATGGCCTTGGAAGTAGTGGCGCAGCTTGCGTGAGGCTACTAGTAGCGCGAGGAGGAGTTTTTGAAGCATGGGATACCATGCCCTTGCGTCCCGTAGCACCATGCTGACGAAGTACACGGGATGCTCGATGAGGTTGAGGGTGCTGGCGCAGCTTGCGGCCTCTAGAGGACGAGGCGTCTCTTGAGACGACGGAGCCCCCAGTGCCTGGTCGCCTGAAGAGGCCTCTCCTGCTCCGGGTGCATTCTCCTGCTGCGGCTGTTCCTTTCCGGCTGCGGTTGCGGCCTTCGCGAGGCCCTCCCGGCTCTGCTTTGCTTCAGTTCGGACGGTCGATGCGGCCTTGGCGCAGTGCTCCTCCCTGACCGCCACCAGGGCTGCGCTAGCAGAGTAGGGGGTGGCCGCAAGGTAGAGCACTAGGGGTTCCCGAGGACGCGGAGCTACCATCACTGGTGGGCTGGTAAGGTACCTCTTGAGGTCTTGGAATGCCTTGTCGGCCTCTTTAGTCCATTTGAAGGGGCCCTTTTTCTTCATCAGCTTGAAGAAGGAAAACGCTCGTTCCCCCAGCTTGGAGATGAAGCGCCCTAGCAAAGTTACACGCCTGGTGAGCTTCTGCATTTCTCTGAGGGTCCTTGGCGGGCTCATGTCTTCGACTGCCTTGACCTTCTCCGGGTTGGCCTCGATGCCCCTGTGGGACACGAGGAAACCCAGGAGCTTGCCCGAGGGGACTCCAAACACGCACTTCTCCGGGTTGAGCCGTAGGTCCACTTCGTTGAGGCTCGCAAAGGTTTCCTCCAGGTCATGTATCAGGGTTCTTGCCTCACGAGACTTCACCACAATGTCATCGACGTAAGCTTCAGCGTTCCTCCCGAGTTGCCAGCCTAAGGCGATGTGCATCAGCCGCTGAAAGGTCGCGCCTGCATTGCGCAACCCAAATGGCATGCACGTATAGCAGTACACTCCACACGGGGTCAGGAAAGCCGTCTTTTCCACGTCTTCTACACCATCTTGATCTGGTGATAGCCCGAGAAGGCATCTAGGAAGCACAATAGGTCACACTTTGTAGTGGAGTCGACTATCTGGTCAATGCGGGGGAGCAGAAATGGATCCTGCGGGCAGTGTCGGCGTTCTGGAAACGGGGGTCCCCAGACTTGCCTGCCTGCGGCCTGCGGCGTGGCTCAAAAGGGGGCCCAGCGTGGCCCATCTTCATCAACACAGACCCAAGACCCTCGCGAGGGGCCAAGCCTCGCGGGGTGGACAACACGGAGCTTCCTCAGGCACGGCCTCATCAGGCTGGCTCGCGAGGAGGCGGAGAGATCAAGGCGGGGTACCTCACGAGGTGCCCGTGACCCAAGCCATGACGACCAAAGGTGCCAGGCGGGCGCCAGCCGCGCAGTGTCCTCCTTTCCTCTTTGGTGCAAAGGGAGCAAGCGCAGGCGAGAGCATCAAGCAAAGGCACCCGTTTCAGTGCAATGAGACCAAGACCAGTCCAACGGCAGGGAGGAAGTCATTGTGGAGCCCAAGCCAGCGTCACCACCAGAGCCTTTGGCAGGCGAGGACCAACTTTAGTCAGGATAAGTGTACCAGATGTTCCCCTTCAAAATGGCCAATTGTTGGCGCCCTTCCCGCTCAATATTTGGGAAGAGGCCCAGGGCCTTTGCCTATAAATAGGACTAGCCACCCCCAGGGTAGGGGGGATCTAGAATCGGCCAACCCAGAAACAAGCTGAGATCGAAATCGGAATCAAGAAGAGAGAATCGAGAAGAGAGAGAGAGAAGGGTGACTGAACTCCTCCTAGCAGTTCATCCCCTCAGCCAAGAACAGACCCTCGCGAGGCTGTTCTTCCTTGTATTGCTCATCATCATCAGCCCAAGAGGCAATCCACCACACCACACACACTGGAGTAGGGTATTACACCACAACGGTGGCCCGAACCAGTATAAACCCTATGTCTCTTGTGCTGTTCTTTCCATAGCTTAGATCTTAGAGAGGCGGAGGGGTGCAGGTAGGTAGAAGGCGAAATCTCCGCGCGCACCCCAGTGTTCGAACCTCAAGGGTCTGCTGGAACCCGAAATCCAACATTTGGCGCGCCAGGTAGGGGTGCGCCGGAATTCGTCTTCCACCACCCCGTTCTCCTCCGACCATCGCGTCCATGTCTGACGCTCGTCGGGCCCGCGCCGAGCGCCGAGCCGCTCTCGCTTCCCGCGTCGCCCAGACGGCTCTTGTCGGCGGGCATCCTCGCCGTTCCCCGTCACCTGCCGTCAACGCTGCCACCGGCCCGACGGGGAACGAGCAGCAAGCGTCGTCTCAGCATCCGTCCGTGCAGCAAGACGGCCGTACCGCTACTCCCTCGCTCACCCCAGCTGGTTCTTCGTCCCGCGCACTCCGCGCACCCATGGAGGCTCGAGCTGCGCTCATCGTGGCAAAAGAGCTCCTGCGCTACCGTCCCGTCGACGACGTCTACGAAGAATGGCTCGACCGCGTCGCCGAACTCGTCCGCGCCGCAGGGGGCTCTCCTGCGCTGTCCGTTCCACTGCACCGCACCCCGCCCCGCACGGGCGACGAAGCTCCGGCGGTGCCCCAGCCACCTCCTCCTCAAGAAGGCGCCATGGCTCCAAGGCGCGTGGCCCCTGGGCGGAACCCGCTCCGTCAGGTGCCAGCGCGGCAAGAGCAGAGCTGCCAAGAAGTCCCTCACCCGCAAGAAGCTGCCCGGGCACTCCCTGCTCCAGCACGTCGCGACCATGTTCCTGCTCCCGCACGTCAAGACCCCGCGCTGCTCCTAGCTGCAGCGCGTGGGGACATGCAAGACCAAGCTGTCCGTCACCCAAGGCCTCCCGTGGCCACAACAGGCTGCCGTGCCTTCACCACCGAGCTACGCAGCGTCGCGTGGCCCGGCAAGTTCAAGCCAGACCTGCCTCCTCGTTACGACGGCACGGCCGACCCTGCGGAGTTCCTCCAGCTCTATGAGCTGGGCATCGAAGCTGCCAACGGAGACGAGAAGGTCATGGCGAACTGGTTTCCCATGGCGCCCAAGGACGGGGCCCACACCTGGCTCCTGAACCTGGCTCCAGGCATGATCTCCTCCTGGGACGAGATGCACACCCGCTTCATCGCCAACTTCCAAGGTACTCGCGACCGGCCACCCGCCGTGAGCGACATGCACCGCATCAAGCAACAGCCTGGAGAGACCCTGCAGAAGTACATCCAGCGCTTCAACAACGCATGCCTCAAGATTCCCAAGGTGACCGAGAAGGCCATCATCTCAGCCTTCTCCGATAGCGTGCATGACGTCAAGATGAAGGAGGAGCTGGCGATTCATGAAGACCTGTGCACTTCCTTGGAGTTGTTCAACTTGGCAACCAAGTGCGCCAGGGCTGAAGAAGGGCGTCTCTCCCTCCTCGAGCTGCCTGCTGCGGACCTAGAAGAGAAGAAGCCCAAGGCCAAGGATGTGAAGCGCAAGGGGGCTGCCGTGCTCGCGGCAGAACCAGACACCAAGCGGGGCAGAGATCAACCCGAATCTTCCAAGGGTAGTCGGTACTGTGTGTACCACGACCTCCACACCCACAACACCAACGAATGTCAAGAGCTCTGAGCCGTGCAAGAAGGAAGGATCGGCCGTCGCCCCGACCACGGTGACCGGGGCTACGGTCAAGGATGAGGAAGGAACGCAGGATGTTGGGAAGACCGCTGCCCGCGCCGAGGGTGGCGCGGTCGACCTCGCGAGGATCGCTGGCAAGACCCGCCTCGCGAGGGAGACTGGAGGGATCTGTCGGATTCGTGGGTTCCAGAAGACCCTTGAGGTTCGAACACTGGGGTGCGCGCGGAGATCACGCCTTCTACCTCTCCGTCTCGCAAGGATCTAAACTACTAAAAGAACTACACAAGGGACACAAGATTTATACTGGTTCGGGCCACCATTGTGGTGTAATACCCTACTCCAGTGTGTGGTTGGTGGATTGCCTCTTGGGGCTGTAGATGATGAACAATACAAGGGAGAACAGCCTCGCGAGGGTCTGTTCTTGGCTGAGGTGATGAACTGCTAGGAGGAGCTCAGTCTCCCTCTCTCTCCCTCTCTTTCTCTCCCACTTGTCGACTGTCTGGACAAGATGATCCCCCGGGGGCCCCTTGCTATGTGGGTGGCTAGTCCTATTTATAGAGGCCCTGGTCCTCTTCCCAAATATTGAGCGGGAAGGGAGCCAACAATGGCGGGCTAATTTGAAGGGGGACAGCGAGTACACTTATCCTGACTAAAGTTGGTCTCCGCCTGCCAAAGGCTCTGGTGATGACGCCGTGCTGGGCTCCATGGTGACCTCCGTCTCGTGGTCCGCCTGGTCTTGGTCTCGTTGCACCGAAATGGCAACCTTTGCCTGATGCCTTGGTACTCCGCGGCTGCACTTGTCCCCTTTGCACCAAAGAGGAAAGAAGGACGCTGCGCGCGCTGGCGTCCGTCTGGCGCCCCGAGTCGTCATGGCTTGCGTCATGGGCACCTCGCGAGGTACCCTGCCTCGATATCTCCGCCTCCTCGCGAGCCAGCCTGATGAGGCTCCGCCTGAGGATGCGCCGTGTCGTCCGCCTCGCGAGGCTTGGCCCCTCGCGAGGGTCTTGAGTCTTGTGTTGATGAAGATGGGCCGCACTGGGCCCCCATTTGAGCCACGCCGCAGGCCGCAGGCAGGCAAGTCTGGGGACCCCCGTTCCCAGAATGCCGACAGTAGCCCCCGGGCCCAAGGCGCGCATGGACTTGGCCGTGCCGAGGGGCGGAAGGGCAAGGGCGAAGCGCCGCGGGCCCTAACAGCCTGCGGCCCTGGGCGCCGCGTGGTGGTTGATTGGACGTGAGTGTCTCCACTTCCCCACGACGCCTCGGTGATCGCGCGAGTTGGACAAGTCCCTGCATGCAGATCGTGTTATGATTACCTGTGATCGTGGAGGCCGGCGGTTGGCCTTCGTCGGCTATAAGTACGGCACGGCGCGTGCCCTTCCAGTCCATCTCTCCTTGTTTTCTCCCTTGCCTCAGTTCTTGCTCCGTCTTGGTGTGATGGCTCCAATTTGCCGGTTCTCTGCAGCGGAGAAGGGAAAGGCTCCCCGAGAGGGGACATACCCTCTCCCGCCGAAGAAGCGGCTCGCCCTTTGTAGCCGGGACGAGGAAGACCGTCAGGTGGTGGCGAGGCCCTGGTGCGAGCGGGTTCCGCCGGGGTTCCCGCTTCCCTTGTATGCCCACGTCGAGGGCCCCGAAGGCGTTGATGCCGATCTCCGCGGTCGGCGCCGTCGCACGCGCCGTCGGATCACGAAGGCGTGGGTGGTTCCTCCTGGAGTCCATGCCGAGGGCTCCTCCCAAGAGTTCGTGCTCCACATCGCCATTCCTCTCCAGTCCTGGATTCGTCTGCCTTCCTTCTTCGCCTCCATCATCCCTCCAGGAGGGCCCCTGGAGCTCTGGCTGCAGCACGCCGACTGCAGCGCCCTCACGACCGAGGCAGAGGTCGTGGTCGCTGCCCTGGGCGAGGTCTACATGTCCCGCGGCTGGAGGGAGATCGCCCGGGTTTGCAGGGAAAAGGGGCGTCTTCGCTGTTCACTTGGAGTACGATGGCGCTGCGGTGATGTTCCTCAAGGTGTTCGACGCGAACGGGCGCCGGCTGGTGTGTTGCCGCGGGAGAGGTGGCCAGGACCTTGCCCTGGTGAGGGCTAGGCCCATCGACCGCTGCCTTGGCGGAGGCGCCGGAGGGTCCAGCGACTCCAGCGAAGTCTTCGCGACTCCGGAGACGAGCAACGACAGCTACGAGCCCCCGAGTCAGCGCCGCTCCCGGAGCAGGGCGGACTCGTCAGGCCGTCGCCGACCCTGATCTGGATGGAGTTGGCTCCGGTGCCTGACGGCCCACTGTTGATGATGGCATCTTTTGTAGGAGCTCGTGTAGTTAGCATCCCTTAGGATTTGTTCCCTGCGAGGAATCAAAATGCGCCCCGTGGGGGCTTGTAAGTTGTCTGTGGTCCCGTTTGTTAGTATATGACCTTTTGCTATGGATCTGTGCGACTCGCTAATCCCGTTGTAGTTCAGTCCTCCCTTTCGCACCTCGCGAGGGCTTGGTGCTCTGCGTCGACAGGTCCCAGTCCCAAGGCGGCGTCAGCCATCGCTAGTATGCCAGGTCGCGATGCCGTGGTCAAGGCCAGGAGGTGAGCGACCCGGGGTCCGGTAAGAGCCCCTGAGTCGCGATGCTCAGGAGGTCCCCTTTGGCGCCCAAGCAGCCGTCGCTTGGTGAGAAAGGGAAGCAACGTCGCTAGTACGGAATTGCTTTAGGTGCGGGGGTGGTGCCACGGTAGCCAATGCTTTGGGTGGTGACTTATCTTGAGGATCGGGGATCACTCCTGGTGTGCCGTCAGGTCCGCGTGTAGGCAGGAGCGGAATCGCTCGGCAGGGTCCTCGCGAGCCCCTTCTCCCTCGCCTCTGCTCCCCTTTCTGCTCTACGTCCTCGGGTCCCGGCCCTCGAGCTGGTCTCAGCCATCGCTGGTATGCCAGGTCGCGATGCCGTGGACAAGGCCAGAGGGTGAGGGCTGGAGAGCCAGTAGAAGCCCTGAGTCGCGATGCTTAGGCACCCCCCTTTAACGTGCAAGCGGTTCGCGCGGGCGAGGGCGAAGGGAACCTCGTGAGGGCCTTGGCTAGCACAATTCCCTCCAAGGATCCTGTAGAGTCATCACAGAAACAAGATGGGGTTGCCATGGCAGTCATCAGTCGTTTGTTAGTCACTCAAGAGCTTGCTGGTTGGAGCAGGTGAGGTGTATCAAGGCACCCGTGAGCCAGCACGGGACTCACGAGGCCCTATCTCTAGGCGGGTTGCGCCTGGCACTGGGCCATATCTTGAGATGTGTCCCTGCAAAATTTGGTTGGGATGTCGGTACTCTACATCCTCGGGTCCCGGCCCTCGAGCTTGTCTCAGCCGTCGCTGGTATGCCAGGTCGCGATGCCGTGGACAAGGCCAGAGGGTGAGGGCTGGAGAGCCAGTAAGAGCCCTAAGTCGCGATGCTCAGGCACCCCCCTTTAACGTGCAAGTAGTCGACATGGAGAAGAAGGGTTGCCGCGAACGGGCATCAAGCAATCAAGCGTGGTAGGCGAATGCATAGTTGGAAAAATAAACGCGAGGGAGATACATGCCGCTGGGCCTAGCCCCAGCGGCTTGGGGTTGATGCAGCCCGAGGGGCGCCCCCAACAAGGCAAACTAACAACTGGGAAATAAAACAGATACATGCCGCAGGGATGGACCCACGCGGCCTGGGAGTGATGCAACCCTGGGAGGGCGCTCCCAGCTGGGAATGAGGCTTGAAAGATGTCACCTGAGGGTGTCGTCGGTGAAGTGGCGCTGGTGCAGCAGACTCGGTGGGTTGCGGAAGCCGATCCTCACGAGCCGCCAGGCCCCGGGGCCTCGGGAGGCTCCGGAGGCGCTGGTGGCTCCTCGCGAGCTGTCTTCATCTCCGCCATGGCCGCGGAACGCCTGTCTTCCTGAGCCTCCATGATGCCCCTCATGAGGCGCTGGCACGCCGCAGCCACACTCGGCAGGACGTAAGGCATGCGAACATAGCTGTGGGGTGGACCTCCGCAGTGCCCCCCTTGCGAGGGCCAGAGACGCTCCGTTGTGGCGATCTGATTGAGCCCTAGTACGTTGACGCAGACGCGCAGCCCACCATCCTTGCCTGGATGTGGGGCCACAGCTGGTGGACGACGGCAACCTCTCATGATCCTCGACTCCTGTAGTTCTTGAATGGCCTTGTTGACGAACTCCCGCTGGTCTGACCTTCCTTGCCTGGCTCCCTCTCGAGGGAAACGTGCTTCGAAGCACTCCCGGGAGCGCCGCGCTCATCGCCAAGGATTCCTTCGACGAGCAGCCGACGCGGTGGACTTGCTTGGGGAGGAGCTTGCTGACGAAGACGCTCGCCTGGAAGCCGAGGGCCTGCGGCTGGCCGCAGGGAGGCACGGGCTGGAGGCCGCCATCGCCCTCGCGCGTCGTCAGCGTGACCTCGATGATGAAGAGGCAAAGGCGTCGTTGGAGGCCTCTCGAGTGGCCCGTTCCCAGGCCATCGAGGAGGCCCGGAGAGCTGACGGGTGGCGAGAGGCGGCGGAGGAGCGGGCTCGCGAGCTCTTGGCCCGGTGCCACTCGCTGGAGGAGCAAGCGGAGCTGCGCGAGGCAGCCCTCACGTCGATGAAGGTGGCTTCTGGCGACTCGGTTGAGCTTCAAAAGAGCGAGGAAGCGCTGGTGCTGGAAGCCGCCGAACGCACCCGTGAGTATGAGCGGCTGGAGACGAGGGAGCGCCTGGTGATGCAGGCGGAAGATGATGTCGCTGCGCGGGAAGCGCGTATCCTGGAGGAGGTTTGTCGTCGGGTGGCGACAGCGCGCCAAGGTCTCGAGCGTGAGTTCGAGGGGAAGCTGGGGATGATCCGGGTCGAAGCCGAGGGCAGAACCGCAGCCCTGAGGGCCCAACGGGATGAGGCGACGCAGCGGGCCGACGCCTCCCGGGCCGCCCTCGAGGCAGCGCAGAAGGAGTTGGCTGCCTCCCAAGCCGAGGTGCTCCGTCTTCGCCAGCGGATGGAAGAGGCTGAGGCCGTTGAGCGTCAGAATGCTGACGAAATACGCCAGCGGCGAATCCTGGAGCATGCGCACGGCCCCATGCTCACCACGCTCAGGGAGAGTGTCACGACCGGTTTTCCAATAAAAATATTTATTGAGAAACCAATCTTTTGAGTCCAGTATGAGAAAAATTCTCCTTACCGGTAGACAAATTCTTGATACAATAAGCCAGTAGCATAAAATATATTACAGGGTCGAACTACGGTTGCTCAACCAAATTATTACAAGCACGCCAATAACTATACATAATGGTGGACATGACACAGTGGTGTGGAGGCATACTACTGACTCGAGGATAGGGCGGTGGTGGAAAAACACAGCGGGGAGAGAGATACAAGACTCTAAAACTGGCATCTCATCGAGCGTCGAGGTGAGGCTCGATGAATTTATTTGGTAGCGGAAGCGGATATGATACAGTGACCAAATCCAGGGTCGTACGAGACTGACTGGGATTCCTCTAGGCGTCGGACTCGCTATCAAAATCTTCATCCATGAGATCGCCTTCGTCAGCATCTGGCCAAATCAACAAGCCAGGTGAGTACTTTGAAAGTACTCGCAAGACAGTTCGGACGTAAGATATAACAAATGCATGCATGAATGCGTCATGTTTAACTTTTAACAGAGGCACATTAATTCGTAAAAACAAGACAGGTAAAAAGGGAGTCGGCGGTAGTCCGCTCGAAAACCCAACAAAATAACTGTAAACCCAATCAGGGTCGGAAGCGACACCTCGATTAGGAAGATAAATAAATAAATCACGCCGCAGTCGGGCGTCTAGGCGACACCACATAAAGGGCTTTAAAAGAAATGCCACAGTCGGGCGTCTGAGCGACGCCACATAAAGGGCTTTAAAAGAAATGCCACAGTCGGGCGTCTGAGCGACGCCACATAAAGGGCTTTAAAAGAAATGCCACAGTCGGGCGTCTGAGCGACGCCACATAAAGGGCTTTAAAAGAAATGCCACAGTCGGGACGTCTGAGCGACATCACAGAAAGGGCTTTTATTGAAAGTAAAATATAACAATGCCACAGTCGGACGTCTGAGCGACATCGCAGAAAGGGCTTTTATTCACAAGGAAATAATGCTCATAATAAATATTCATTTCATGATAATAAACGGGTTAGTCCATCCACAAAATTAAACATTTAACCGGACTTTGCACTCATGGGATTCACCGGAGTCTCTGTCATCAAACTGACACCGTTAGAACAAGATAATACGAATTTGGACATGGAATAGATGATTGAAGGGAATGTATGACTCTGCAGAGTTTGTACAAAATTTTTCCCACAGCCAACGGATTTCCATAGTCACGAAGGACTAGTTCCGTTTACGGTTTTTCGGAAGAAAACACAGCTAACCAGTACACACCCATCCTACCTCTCGATGCCAGGACTCACCCTAGACATCGTCCAAGAAAAACTTTTGAGACGGGGAGATCACAATCTCGAATAGCATGGGATCAAATTTATATACGCGCGCTCTAAGGGGTGCCCCCCTCTCGGTCCCAACCGGAAACACCCATGCCCCCTGACCGGATGACTGGCTTTAATCCAGGGCCATGGAACCATCATCCCGGCCTCTCCTTTTGGTGTGTACCAGGAAAGCGGTTTGCAACTTACTAAGCCATATTCCTTGCGGAAAACATGTGGTAGTACAGGGAAGGAAATGGGAGGAACTGGACCGATACGGTTTGACACTATAGTCATATAGCCTGGCATAAGACTGGCTTGCTACAACACTGCCATCTTACCCATCCTCATGCCAACACATGGCCATTCATACTCACATCCATCCACTTATGGATCATCGAACTCACTTACCTCAACAATGCATGGAAATAACGTTCATCGGTATGCTCAACAACATGCCATGAGACTAACTAAATGCAAAACATGCCAAGACACTCATCATATCAAAAGTTCAAACGTGCTTGCCTGGTTCGGAGTAGTCGAAGCCTAGCTCGGTGAAGTTTGCGGTTCCGTCACCTCCTTCGGTATCTACGGTATAAAGAAAATATATGCGCTATCATAAATACCACGAGGTGCACAAAAAGTATTCCAAATATTTTTCAAATAAATCTGATAAAAAACTAGACAGAATTTTAAAGAGGACAAAAAAAGAATAAATCAAAAATACTATTCTGTTTAAAAGTTATAAAGGTTTTTGTCCAGGGACTCATCTGTAATGAAACAGAAAGTTTCCAGGGGCTAGCTTATAAAAACAGAAAACATTCCAGTCTTGAATACGCCAGCCCAAAGGGGAAAGCGTATTTTGCCTAAAGGCGTTTTCAGAAAACGATTCGTTTAAAAAGATCTGAGAGGCTGACGGGCGGGTCCCACTCGTCAGGTTTAAACTTTCAAACGGGGGACGAAGCTCGTCGGCGCCCGAGAGCCGCGGTGGTTGCCGGCGGCGATCCACGGCGAGGCAGGGAGATCGGAGAGTACCTCCGTGTTCAGGGCGCCCTTCCGCGTCGGTTGGTGGTGGTGGTGGCGGTCGGCCAGCACCACGTCGACGGCGAGCCTTGCTCCGGCGGACGGCGGTTCGGGTGGTTAAGGACTTCGTCGGAGAGAGCTGTGTAGATCAAATTGGGGAGGGGGTTAGACCTCTGGAGGTGGTACGAGGTTACGGGCGAGAGTAGGGTGGCGGAGGAGTTCTCACCGGAGTGAATCAAGACGGAGGCCGAGGCGGAACGAGGCGGCCGGAGTCGGGGAAGGAGACCTCCTCGAGGCTCGGGTCTTGTTTTATAGGCGATCCGAGGCGGTGGCCGTGAACGTGGATCTCCGACAATGGTTACGGTGGCGCAGTGCTTGGTCGGGGGAGATTAGGGAGTTGGGCGTCATCGTGGAGGTCTACTGGTTCCATTCAGACGCTAACCGGACTTGGATTAGAAGCTTAGGGCAGGCTTTGGTCCGAACGGGACGACGCGGGTCCGTTGGCGGCAGAGAGTGCGTCCAGTGCTGTCGGGCCACGGCGACGGTGCAGCGGGGGTGCGCCGGCGTGCTTGAGGCCACGCGGAGAGCCAGGGAGCGTTGGGCGGTGCCGAACGGCGTTGAGCCGCCGTTCTGCTTCCTGTCGGTCGCTACGGTGGTTCGGCCGCCGCAAGACACGCCGGCGCAGGCGGGCCAGGGCGTCGCCGACGCCGGGAAGGTGCCAAGCGCGCGTGTGGTGCTCCAGACAGGAGGAAGAGGCGGTGAGGAACGTGCCAAGGGCACTGTCTACGCGTGATTGAAACTGACGAACGAAAACGACATTGAATCTGAATATTTCTGAATATGAACAGCAACAGTGCATGCAAGGGGTTCGACCGAATGAATTTGGCCTCTGGGGATTTTTCCTTGAGCTGATTTTTGGTGGAGTGGCTACTCATTGCTCCAGTAGGCTGCCTGAATCTTGGTGGAATTTTTGGAGAAGTGTAGATATGAATTTCACCAAATTTGGCAAATCTGGTCCAAACTTGCAGAGACTGAAATTTGAAAAATTTGAAAAGAAGAGGAGTGGATCAAGATGGTTCTGGGTTGTGGGTACAAAGGACTATCCAGGAGAGTTGGTTTGAGGTCAAAACTCAAATGCAAAAGGGTACTTGCTTTGAAAATCTCTCAGGCTCCAAATAATTTGCAGAAATGATTTGAGGGAAAAAATAATTAGAATAAAATCCAAAACTTGCTTGGATTAGTTGGGACAGAGAACTTAGGTTGATTACAAGGAGGAGGGGAGGTTTTGGAGGGGTTTTACCACATGGGCAAAATACAAAGTCATGGGTGGTTTCCAAGATATGAAAATCCCAAATTTTCATAGAGTTTCTTTTTAAAAGAAAAAGATTAAACTCCCAAAAATAATTTGAGAGGGAACCAACAGAGAAGAAGTTTCAAAAGATCAAACACCATAGTTTGAAGAAAAATAAAATCCTTGCCAAAGAAAAGGAAGTTTTTAAGAGGGAGGATTTCTGGAAAAGAAATTTTAAATGCCCTCTTTTAAAAAATCCAACAAAGTTTTTGATGAAAACCAATTAAAATTTTTGGAGTGTCACAACACCTACCCCCTTAGGAAAAATCTCGTCCCCGAGATTTCAGCTGTTCCTCAAATAAGTGTGGATGCTCTGTCCGAAGAAAATCCTCTCTTTCCCAAGTTGCTTCATTGTCGGTGTGGTTGCTCCACTGAACTCTGAAGAATTTGATGGTCTTCTGTCGGGTCCTCCTTTCAGACTCCTCTAATATTTTTACGGGGCGTTCCCGATAAGTGAGGTCTGGCTGCACGTCAAGGTTCTCATGGGATACTTGTTTCTCTGGTTTGCTTACGCACTTCCTTAATTGAGAGACATGGAACACGTCGTGAATGTCGGACAAATCTTCGGGTAAGTCTAGCTGGTAGGCTACAGTGCCTCTTCGTGCCACTATGCAGAATGGTCCAATGAATCTTGGTGCTAACTTCCCTTTAATCTTAAACCGTTGCAGTCCCCTCATAGGTGATACTCGTAGGTACACAAATTCACCGGGTTCAAAATTGACCCCACGATGTTTCTGATCGTAATAACTCTTCTGTCGGCTTTGAGCGGTCTTGAGTCGGTCCCTGATTAGCTTGACTTTTTCCTCGGCTTCTTCGAGCATGTCTGGGCCGAAGATACGGCTGTCTCCGGTCTCTGACCAATTTAGCAGGGTACGACACCTCCGTCCGTATAGGGCTTCAAAAGGTGCCATTCGCAGGTGGCCTGGTAGCTGTTGTTGTATGCGAACTCGGCATATGGCAGACTTTCTTCCCAACTGGTTCCATAGGTGAGGACACATGCTCTCAGCATGTCTTCTAAAATTTGGTTTACGCGTTCAGTCTGTCCATCAGTCTGGGGATGGTAGGCTGTACTGAAGGCCAATTGAGTTCCCAGAACCTGTTGTAAATGATCCCAGAATCTTGAGACAAATTGAGTGCCTCTGTCGGATATTATAGTCTTCGGGACTCCATGCAGACAAACTATACGGGAGAGATAAATCCTGGCAAGCTTCTGAGTGTTGTAGGTTGTCTTTACTGGAATGAAATGTGCCACCTTGGTTAATCTATCGGTGATGACCCATATGGCATCATTCCCGTGTCATGACCGAGGTAGTCCGACAATAAAATCCATCCCTATTTCATCCCATTTCCACTCAGGTATTTTGTTTGGTTGCAGTAGTCCGGCTGGTTTTTGATGCTCAACTTTTATGCGTTGACAAGAATCGCAACATGCAACGAAAGTGGCTATGTCCCTCTTCATACCGTGCCACCAAAATCTTTCCTGAATATCCTTATACATTTTGGTTCCTCCAGGGTGGATCGAATATGGAGTGGTGTGTGCTTCAGCTAGGATTTGCTGTCTGAGGTCCTCTATGTTTGGCACGCAGAGTCTGTCCCCGTACCGTAATATTCCATCATCGCCTATGACAAACTCCGAGGCCTTGCCCATACTCACCTTTCTTTTAATTCCTTCAATGCTGGGGTGACCAGGCTGAGCTTCTTTAATTCTCTCCACAAGGTCGGGCTTTATTTCCAAGTTTGATATGGTGCCTTCCGCGATCATTAACAAGTTGAGTTTGGCAAATTCTTGTTGGAATTCAGGTCTCAAGCTTTGCAGACTGTTTTCGTCGGAGCTGGGGTTCCGACTAAGAGCATCGGCCACTACATTTGCTTTCCCTGGATGATAGTGGATACCAACATCATAATCCTTTACCAATTCCAACCAGCGTCATTGCCGTAAGTTTAGTTCTGGCTGTGTGAAAATATATTTGAGACTTTTATGGTCCGTGTATATTTCACATCGATTCCAAGTAAGAAATGCCTCCATTCCTTAAGTGCATGAATGACTGCTGCCATTTCTAAGTCATGAGTGGGATAATTTTCCTCATGCTTGCGGAGTTGTCGTGAAGCGTATGCGACAACCTTGCCTTCTTGCATCAACACGCACCCGAGGCCTTTTCGGGATGCGTCACAATACACCTCAAAATTCTTGTGTATGTCTGGCACAATTAATACCGGTGCTGTTGTTAATTTCCGCTTTAGCTCTTAGAAACTTTTCTCGCGGGCTTCTGTCCATTCAAACTTCTTGTCCTTCTTGAGTAACTGCGTCATTGGCTTGGCTAGGGTGGAGAATCCTTCAATAAATCTGCGGTAATATCCTGCCATTCCGAAGAAACTTCGTATGTCCGTTACGCTGGCTGGTGACTTCCAGCCAAGTATGGCCCTGACTTTTTCCGGGTCCACTGCGATACCGTCTTGGGTCAGCACGTGGCCTAGAAAGCCTACTTGTCTTAGCCAAAATTCGCACTTGCTGAACTTGGCATACAATTGATGTTTCCTGAGTTCTCCTAGCACAATCCTGAGATGTTCCGCGTGCTCTTCTGGTGTCTTGGAGTATATCAGAATATCGTCGATAAATACCACAACGAACTTGTCCATAAACTTCATAAATACTTTGTTCATGAGGTGAACAAAATATGCGGGGGCGTTTGTTAATCCAAAAGGCATAATTGTGAACTCATATAGTCCATATCTGGAGGTGAAGGCTGTTTTGGGGATATCTTCTGTTCGCACTTTTAATTGATGGTATCCTTACCTTAAGTCAATGTTTGAGAATACCTTGGCCTGAGCGAGCTGATCAAATAAATCATTTATTCGTGGCATCGGGTATTTGTTCTTGACTGTGACCATGTTAAGTGCTCGGTAGTCTATGCACAATATTAGTGTTCCATCCTTCTTTTTGGCAAATAAAATTGGTGATCCCCAAGGTGAGGAGCTGGCTCGAATGTATCCCTTGTCCAGTAATTCCTTTATTTGTTTCTTCAACTCAATCAATTCGGATGGTGCCATTCTGTATGGTTTCTTTTATATGGGGGTGGTTCCTGGTGCTAGCTCAATGCTGAATTCTATTTCTCGGTTTGGTGGCATGCCTGGTAGTTCTTCGGGAAATACATCTGGAAATTCACATACCACTGGAACCTTGCTTAACTCAGAAACGTCCACCTTATTCAATCTCGGCTGCCGGGGTATTTTTCTTTCCTTGGCTGATACTTTTATTGTCTTCCCGTGGTGGTGCATGAGAATTACGGTCCGGTTGAAACAGTCAATAAAACCTTTGTTGGTGGTTAACCAGTCCATCCCTAGGATGACATCCAGTCCTTTATTTTCCAACACAATAAGATTGGCGAAAAATTTCAATCCTTCGAACTCAATAACCACATTCTGACAGTAACTCTGAGTAACTTGCTGAATCCCAGGGGACTTGATGATCATGGATTTTTCCAAGGGAAACATCGAAAAATTATTTTGCAAAGCAAAACTTTTCGAAATGAATGAGTGAGAAGCTCCAGAATCAAACAAAACCGTTGCAGGTATTGTGTTGACAGGAAACGTACCAAGTACGATATCCGGAGCGTTTTGTGCTTCTTATTTGGTCACGTGGTTTAGATGACCCTTCCTGTGGTTGTTGTTGGGGTTGAAATTGTTGCGCTTGGGCGCTGAATTATTTCCACCATTGTTTGGCTTCGGGGTCGAGTTCCTCGGCTTGGGGCACTGTTTGGCGTAGTGCCCTTCTTCTCCACAAGCATAGCAAGTAACGCCTGGGCGATATGTGAACTCTTTGTCCCTTGCATGGAAATTCTTGGTTGGGCGTGAGATGTTTGTCGTAGGTTTGTGTGTCCCACCTTTCTAAAAATCTGTCCTGCTTCGGTGGTTGCGCGCAAGAGTAGTCTGGTCTCTTTTTCGCTTGCGTAAATCCTCCAAGCTACGTCTCTCATTTTCCAGAGTAATAGCTTTATCCACTAGTGTCTTAAAATCTGGAAAAGTGTGAACGACCAGTTGGCATTTAAGCGCGGGCGCCAGACCGTCAAGGAATTTCTCCATCTTCTTGCTTTCAGTCATACGTTCTTCATTGGCGTAGCGGGACAATAGAGTAAATTGACCGTTGTATTCTGACACTGTCATGTTCCTTTGTTTGAGGTCATCGAACTCTCTCTTCTTGATTTTCATAATACTCTTGGGAATGTGTGCACCACGGAAACCTTCCTTGAAATCATCCCAGGTTATATCATTTTCGTTGGGGTGCATGTGCAGAAAATTCTCCCACCATGATGCAGCTGCTCCTGTGAGATAGTGCGGAGCATATAGTACTTTCTCGAGATCTGAACATTTTGCAATAATTAATTTTCTCTCCATATCTCGAAGCCAATCCTCGGCTTCAAGAGGTTTGTCAGTATGAGAAAATGTTTGGGGACGTGTCTTCTGTAGCTCAGATAACTTGGAATACTGCTGATACTGTCCATGGTGATTTCCCATGTTGATGACTTGGTTCATCATTTCCCGATGTTGTTGCTGACTCTGCTCATAAAGGCGGCACATTTGTGAAAGTGCCGATTCATTGCCTTGTTGGCTTGACTGTCCTTGTGTGAACTTGTTGCTGGGTTGTGTATCATAATTTTCCTCTGGTGGAGTTGGCATGGAACGGGTCCAAGGACGAGACATTTTTCACTCTGGGATATATTTTGTAAAACCCATAAGAAAAGCGAAAAGAGTCGCAAAAACGATTCCATAAATGCATAAAGCTGGCAAATAAATAAAAATTAAATAACCAAGCTTACTTAAGAAAAACAAATCGATTTGCGCACGGAGAAGGACTGCTCATTACATATCTTACGCGCGAGCGGTAATTATACAATACATCACTCAGGATATGCGTGCATAATCCTGACATGTTATTTAGGCTAGTGCACTCCTCCAGATCCTACATGATGCGCAAACAAGCTACTTGTCACAACCTATGTACATATAAACATATCATACAAAGCGGTACATTGCATGGCGGCTAAGCGTACTCAGGCGGAGATGTTGACGATCTCCTTTGCCCTGCCGAGGGTGAGGCGTAGCGAGGCTGGGGACTCGACTTCCTCCTCGCTAATAGGCTCCATACGTGTAGAGTTGCGCTGAGTGGACGGAGCGGGCGCCAAGGGCGGAACAACACGAACAGGAGTGGGCGCGCAGGGTGGTGCAGTGCGCGCTGGAGTGGGCGCAATAACTTGGTTGAACTCTTCGGTAGAAGGCAGGCGACGAGTAGGTGCATGAGATGCTGAGGACGAGACAAAAGTCAGTGGCAGTGCGGTGGGTAGGAGCTCCCTCCTGTTGGTAGCACAGCCATGAACTGAGTCCATGCGGGCAGCCACGAAGTCGTCTACCAGGTTGTCGAAGGCTGCCTCCAGGGCCCGGAGATACTCAATGAGCATCTCAAAAGCCTCGTCTCGTTCTCCTCTGGGGCAAGAGAATGCGTAGTGACAGGTGTAAGGCACATGGCATGGAAGATAACGGTAACGACGAGTCTTCATCACGGGGAGGACATCCCTGAGACGAGCTATCGCCTCACGGGCTGCCATCTGCATAGCATGCCTCTCCGTAGGCATGGCTCTTCCCAAGAATCGGAAGCGGCGTAACTCACCACGCCCTCCCTTGAACTGCACCGCGGCCTGGTGCATCGTCAGACTGTCATTGACTCGGTGCTGGCAGAGTGTGAAGACTGGGCGCACAGATGGCCCCATCGCGACCTGAACGATGAAGGAAAGAAGCTTGACGAACCCATCGGGTACGTTGGCGAAGGTCTGAGACTCGCAGCTGTTGTGGGCCATCTACAAAAGTAGGCAAAAATTCTGCATGGTCAGATCATAAATTTATGCTGACTGACAGAAAATGACTACAATCAAGAAAATATGAAAAGGCTCAATCATGCTAATAACCAATTAGCGATCGCTCCTAGTGGCTTCCTATAGTCAGCCTGGCTCTGGTACCAAGCTTGTCACGACCTTGTCACGACCGGTTTTCCAATAAAAATATTTATTGAGAAACCAATCTTTTGAGTCCAGTATGAGAAAAATTCTCCTTACCGGTAGACAAATTCTTGATACAATAAGCCAGTAGCATAAAATATATTACAGGGTCGAACTACGGTTGCTCAACCAAATTATTACAAGCACGCCAATAATTATACATAATGGCGGACATGACACAGTGGTGTGGAGGCATACTACTGACTCGAGGATAGGGCGGTGGTGGAAAAACACAGCGGGGAGAGAGATACAAGACTCTAAAACTGGCATCTCATCGAGCGTCGAGGTGAGGCTCGATGAATTTATTTGGTAGCGGAAGCGGATATAATACAGTGACCAAATCCAGGGTCGTACAGACTGACTGGGATTCCTCTAGGCGTCGGACTCGCTATCAAAATCTTCATCCATGAGATCGCCTTCGTCAGCATCTGGCCAAATCAACAAGCCAGGTGAGTACTTTGAAAGTACTCGCAAGACAGTTCGGACGTAAGATATAACAAATGCATGCATGGATGCGTCATGTTTATTTTAACAGTGGCACATTAATTCGTAAAAACAAGACAGGTAAAAAGGGAGTCGGCGGTAGTCCGCTCGAAAACCCAACAAAATAACTGTAAACCCAATCAGGGTCGGAAGCGACACCTCGATAGGAAGATAAATAAATAAATCACGCCGCAGTCGGGCGTCTAGCGACACCACATAAAGGGCTTTAAAAGAAATGCCACAGTCGGGCGTCTGAGCGACGCCACATAAAGGGCTTTAAAAGAAATGCCACAGTCGGGCGTCTGAGCGACGCCACATAAAGGGCTTTAAAAGAAATGCCACAGTCGGGCGTCTGAGCGACGCCACATAAAGGGCTTTAAAAGAAATGCCACAGTCGGACGTCGGGGCGACATCACAGAAAGGGCTTTATTGAAAGTAAAGAATAACAATGCCACAGTCGGACGTCTGAGCGACATCGCAGAAAGGGCTTTTATTCACAAGGAAATAATGCTCATAATAAATATTCAATTCATGATAATAAACGGGTTAGTCCATCCACAGGAATAAACATTTAACCGGACTTAGCACTCATGGGATTCACCGGAGTCTCTGTCATCAAACTGGCACTTTAGGAGATAATACGAATTTGGACATGGAATAGATGATTCAAGGAATGTATGACTCTGCAGAGTTTGTACAAAAATTTTCCCACAGCCAACGGATTTCCGTAGTCACGAAGGACTAGTTCCGTTTACGGTATTTCGGAAGAAAACACAGCTAACCAGTACACACCCATCCTACCTCTCGATGCCAGGAATCACCCTAGACATCGTCCAAGAAAAACTTTTGAGACGGGGAGATCACAATCTCGAATAGCATGGGATCAAATTTATATACGCGCGCTCTAAGGGGTGCCCCCCTCTCGGTCCCAACCGGAAACACCCATGCCCCCTGACCGGATGACTGGCTTTAATCCAGGGCCATGGAACCATCATCCCGGCCTCTCCTTTTGGTGTGTACCAGGAAAGCGGTTTGCAACTTACTAAGCCATATTCCTTGCGGAAAACATGTGGTAGTACAGGGAAGGAAATGGGAGGAACTGGACCGATACGGTTTGACACTGTAGTCATATAGCCTGGCATAAGACTGGCATGCTACAACACTGCCATCTTACCCATCCTCATGCCAACACATGGCCATTCATACTCACATCCATCCACTTATGGATCATCGAACTCACTTACCTCAACAATGCATGGAAATAACGTTCATCGGTATGCTCAACAACATGCCATGAGACTAACTAAATGCAAAACATGCCAAGACACTCATCATATCAAAAGTTCAAACATGCTTGCCTGGTTCGGAGTAGTCGGAGCCTAGCTCGGTGAAGTTTGCGGTTCCGTCACCTCCTTCGGTATCTACGGTATAAAGAAAATATATGCGCTATCGTAAATACCACGAGGTGCACAAAAAGTATTCCAAATATTTTTCAAATAAATCTGATAAAAAACTAGACAAATTTTAAAGAGGACAGAAAAAGAATCAATCAAAAATACTATTCTGTTTAAAAGTTATAAAGGTTTTTGTCCAGGGACTCATCTGTAATGAAACAGAAAGTTTCCAGGGGCTAGCTTATAAAAACAGAAAACGTTCCAGTCTTGAATACGCCAGCCCAGAGGGGAAAGCGTATTTTGCCCGAAGGCGTTTTCAAAACGTTCCAGTCTTGAATACGCCAGCCCAGAGGGGAAAGCGTATTTTGCCCGAAGGCGTTTTCATAAAATGATTCGTTTAAAAAGATCTGAGAGGCTGATGGGCGGGTCCCACTCGTCAGGTTTAAACTTTCAAACGGGGGACGAAGCTCGTCGGCGCCCGAGAGCCGCGGTGGTCGCCGGCGGCGATCCACGGCGAGGCAGGGAGATCGGAGAGTACCTCTGTGTTCAGGGCGCCCTTCCGCGTCGGTTGGTGGTGGTGGTGGCGGTCGGCGAGCACCACGTCGACGGCGAGCCTTGCTCCGGCGGACGGCGGTTCGGGTGGTTGCGGACTTCGTCGGAGAGAGCTGTGAAGATCAAATTGGGGAGGGGGTTAGACCTCTGGAGGTGGTACGAGGTTACGTGCGAGAGTAGGGTGGCGGAGGAGTTCTCACCGGAGTGAATCAAGACGGAGGCCGAGGCGGAACGAGGCGGCCGGAGTCGGGGGAGGAGACCTCCTCGAGGCTCCTCCAGTGGCCTGGCGGGGTGTTTGTGGGGTGCAGTGGTTGTGCATGCTCGAGGGCGAGCTTGGGTCTCCTTTTATAGGCGATCCGAGGCGGTGGCCGTGAACATGGATCTCCGGTGATGGTTACGGTGGCGCAGTGCTTGGTCGGGGGAGATTAGGGAGTTGGGCGTCATCGTGGAGGTCTACTGGTTCCATTCAGACGCTAACCGGACTTGGATTAGAAGCTTAGGGCAGGCTTTGGTCGGAACGGGACGGCGCGGGTCCGTTGGCGGCAGAGAGCGCGTCCAGTGCTGTCGGGCCACGGCGACGGTGCAGCGGGGGTGCGCTGGCGTGCATGAGGCCACGCGGAGAGCCAGGGAGCGTTGGGCGGCGCCGAACGGTGTTGAGCCGCCGTTCTGCTTCCTGTCGGTCGCTACGGTGGTTCGGCCGCCGCAAGACACGCCGGCGCAGGCGGGCCAGGGCGCCGCCGACGCCGGGAAGGCGCCAAGCGCGCGTGTGGTGCTCCAGACAGGAGGAAGATGCGGCGAGGAACGTGCCAAGGGCACTGTCTACGCGTGATTGAAACTGACGAACGAAAACGACACTGAATCTGAATATTTCTGAATATGAATAGCAACAATGCATGCAAGGTGTTCGACCGAATGAATTTGGCCTCTGGGGATTTTTCCTTGAGCTGATTTTTGGTGGAGTGGCTACTCATTGCTCCAGTAGGCTGCCTGAATCTTGGTGGAATTTTTGGAGAAGTGTAGATATGAATTTCACCAAATTTGGCAAATCTGGTCCAAACTTGCAGAGACTAAAATTTGAAAATTTTGAAAAGAGGAGGAGTGGATCAAGATGGTTCTGGGTTGTGGGTACAAAGGACTATCCAGGAGAGTTGGTTTGAGGTCAAAACTCAAATGCAAAAGGGTACTTGATTTGAAAATCTCTCAGGCTCCAAATAATTTGCAGAAATGATTTGAGGGAAAAATAATTAGAATAAAATCCAAAACTTGCTTGGATTAGTTGGGACAGAGAACTTAGGTTGATTACAAGGAGGAGGGGAGGTTTTGGAGGGGTTTTACCACATGGGCAAAATACAAAGTCATGGGTGGTTTCCAAGATATGAAAATCCCAAATTTTCATAGAGTTTCTTTTTAAAAGAAAAAGATTAAACTCCCAAAAATAATTTGAGAGGGAACCAACAGAGAAGAAGTTTCAAAAGATCAAACACCATAGTTTGAAGAAAAATAAAATCCTTGGCAAAGAAAAGGAAGTTTTTAAGAGGGAGGATTTCTGGAAAAGAAATTTTAAATGCCCTCTTTTAAAAAATCCAACAAAGTTTTTGATGAAAACCAATTAAAATTTTTGGAGTGTCACAGAGAGGGCTAACGCGGCCTCGGGAAATATCTGTGAGGCAGCCGTCGGTGAGCCACACACGATCAACTATGCCGGCAACCTGCAGTTCTTCACCACTGTGGTGACGCAGCTGGAGGCACGGTCGGTCAGGGCCGACAGGTTGGTGGAGGAGGGGAGCCGCGCTCTGCTCAGGTGCGCCTTTTCCCGTGTCTTCAGCCATCTCCAGAACATGGATCCCCGCTTCGACTTTGATGCCGCCATCGCCCTAGTTCCCCAGGCCGTCCGACGCGACCTGGCGAAGTGGGTGGAGGACAACGTGGACGCTCTCGTCCGCGCCTTCGCTTCGGATGACGATGACGTGATCGTGGCTGCCGACGAGGGTGGCATGGTGGATGGCCCCGACGCCGCTGACGGTGACGCAGACAACGAGGGCGAGTTCAGTGATGCCAGCGACAGCTCGGGAGGCGCCCCCGAGGATGCGTTGGGGGATTGGTCCGACTGAGTGTGTATCGCTCCTGTCTTTTTCACCCTGCTTGAATAGAACTCGGGCCTTTGACCTGATGGCTTGTGAGAGCATTTTGGGAGGGGAAGCCCCTCATGTAAAAACCTATGTCCATCATATCAGTAGTAGTCAAATTGCGCGCGCGCCTGATGGTGGGCTGGTTTACCTTTGCTCCACGCTGGCTCCGATGCGGCCTGCGGGAAGGCGCGATGCCTTGGGTGCTCTCTGGTTGAGTCCTCAGGATGTGAGATCGTTGCTTGATGAGAAACTTCACAGGCGTTGGCCTCCTTCACAGGCTCTGGGCCTTTTCCAGAACGCGAGGGCTTCATAGGCACCCGCCTTGCTTCACAGGCTCTGGGCCTTTTCCGGAACGCGAGGGCTTCACAGGCACTCGCCTTGCTTCACAGGCTCCGGGCCTTTTCCAGAACGCGAGGGCCTCACATGCACTCGCCTTGCTTCACAGGCTCTGGGCCTTTTCCAGAACGCGAGGGCTTCACAGGCACTTGCCTTGCTTCAAAGGCTCTGGGCCTTTTCCAGAACGCGAGGGCCTCACAGGCACTCGCCTTGCTTCACAGGCTCTGGGCCTTTTCCAGAATGCGAGGGCTTCATAGGAACTCGCCTTGCTTCACAGGCTCTGGGCCTTTTTATGAGAAGACAACCTCCGCAAGCACCAGAAGGTCATCTCGCGAGGGAGTGACTATGGCAGCCTGGGCTGCGCATGAGCCTGGCCTGACCCGACTCGCGAGGGGCTCGCGAGGGGAGGCAGCTATGGCGAAGCGGTAACCAGAACGCGAGAAATAGCTCGAGCGTGAACAAGCACCCCTTCCCCGAACACACGCAAAGCTCAAATTCGAATCCAACTTAAATCCAGCGAGAGAAAAGCTACAGCCAAAAGGAAAGGCAACAAACGGCAGACAAAAGGCCACGTCCGGCACCTAATCTAGTCTTGGACGTCTTCTCACCAGCGCAGAGCTAAGTGCTGTCCACTGGGCGTGGGAGGGAGCCCCAGGGCCTGAGGCCGGCACCCCTGAGACTCCGGGGCGTGTACAGCCCCACTCATTATTACGTGAGAGTGTCACGGGGCGGCGAGCTTCACAGGCACTGGGCCTTCTTCACAGGTACTGGCCTTGCTTCATATCGCCAGACGAGGGCCCCGCCTTGCGCCACACTCTAGTGCCATCAGCAACGACCGGAACCCAGGACGCCGCCCGATGGGGTAGAGTGGTCGCCAGCGGTTCCCTCGACGACCACGGGTCCTCTGCCAGGGGCAGGCCCTGAGGCACCTCCCCAGCAGAGGGCCTACCTCTTGAGAACGCCTTGCTCCGAACGCCGTGGTGGTGATGTCGGATCCCGGCCCCTCTCCTGCAGCCCCCTGCGCCCTCCTCCTGAGGGGTAGGAGACTGTGGGAGCGGGGCAGCAGCTTGCCGCGGCGACCCGCACCTCCTGCGATCCATGGTTAGCATATACCTTCCCCTGAAGAGTTAGTGGTGCCCGATAATCGTTGCCTCTAGCATGGCCAACGGGTTCGTCCCGGAGCTCCTGGAAGGGCTCAGCTTCCATTGCCTCGTCCCCCCAGCCTGGGCCGAGGAGCGAGCCTTGTCCGTCCTCGTGAGGGTGTCCTTGGTCCGTCATGAGGGGCACGTACTCTTCCGTCGCTGTCATCCCGTGTGCCATGCCATGACGCCCCGCGTGCCACGCGGTCCCACCTGTCATGCCTGCTGCGGGGTGGCAACGCGGCCGTCCTCCGGGGCCACGGTTCGCGTCGAGTCCTTCTTCTTCGCGGGCCGGTGGCGGGGGCAGCGCCGCCGCCGGTCCGGTGCTGACAGCCTCACTGGCGTCGGAGTAGCCTAGGGGCCCGCAGGTGTGTGCGGAGCCCCCGTGCGGGTCGCCCTGGGCTTGAGACTGGAGCTGGGTAGAAAAGGGGTGAGCCCCCGAGGCGGCGAAGCCCAGGAGCTCGGCCACCCGCTCTGGTAGCACGTCGTGGCCGCCCTCCAGCAGTCTGCACCGCAGCAGCTCTCGGGCCACCGTGAGCGCGGCCCACGAGTTCGCCTGCTCCCGACGGGTGTACGGTGTCGTTGTCGTGGCGTGATTGGAGGCCCTTGCTGCCGACCGAGCCTGCCGCGGCGTAAGAGTTGCCGAAGTCTGTCCGCGTCGCCCGCGGACCGCAGCGCCCTGCGGACCGCGAGCTGCCTGGGGCACGGGGTCGCCCGAGGCGAGCGGTTCCGTGCGTTTGGGCCACGCAGCCCACGGGTCGGGGTTGCCCTCCTGGTCGTCGGGCATGGTGATGAAGACGCGACGGGGCACGGAGTGGTGGAAGACGAATTCCGGTGCACCCCTACCTGGCGCGCCAAATGTCGGATTCGTGGGTTCCGGCAGACCCTTGAGGTTCGAACACTGGGGTGCGCGCGGAGATCACGCCTTCTTCCTCTCCATCTCGCAAGGATCTAAACTACTAAAAGAACTACACAAGGGACACAAGATTTATACTGGTTCGGGCCACCATTGTGGTGTAATACCCTACTCCAGTGTGTGGTTGGTGGATTGCCTCTTGGGGCTGGAGATGATGAACAATACAAGGGAGAACAGCCTCGCGAGGGTATGTTCTTGGCTGAGGTGATGAACTGCTAGGAGGAGCTCAGTCTCCCTCTCTGTCCCTCTCTTTCTCTCCCACTTGTCGACCGTCTGGACAAGATGATCCCCCGGGGGCCCCTTGCTATGTGGGTGGCTAGTCCTATTTATAGAGGCCCTGGTCCTCTTCCCAAATATTGAGCGGGAAGGGAGCCAACAATGGCGGGCTAATTTGAAGGGGGACAGCGAGTACACTTATCCTGACTAAAGTTGGTCTCCGCCTGCCAAAGGCTCTGGTGATGACGCCGTGCTGGGCTCCATGGTGACCTCCGTCTCGTGGTCGGCCTGGTCTTGGTCTCGTTACACCGAAATGGCAACCTTTGCCTAATGCCTTGGTACTCCGCGGCTGCGCTTGTCCCCTTTGCACCAAAGAGGAAAGAAGGACGCTGCGCGCGCTGGCGTCCGTCTGGCGCCCCGAGTCGTCATGGCTTGCGTCATGGGCACCTCGCGAGGTACCCTGCCTCGATATCTCCGCCTCCTCGCGAGCCAGCCTGATGAGGCTCCGCCTGAGGATGCGCCGTGTCGTCCGCCTCGCGAGGGTCTTGAGTCTTGTGTTGATGAAGATGGGCCGCGCTGGGCCCCCATTTGAGCCACGCCACAGGCCGCAGGCAGGCAAGTCTGGGGACCCCCGTTCCCAGAACGCCGACAGGATCAGCCTCGCGAGGATCGCCCGCCAGGCAACGCAGGCCTCCCTCCGCTGCCGCCGCAGCCAAGGAGAAACGAGGACCGCCATCAGGACGAGGGGGCTGGGGGCTTCCAGGAGCCGCGCGCGATCGCCTGCATCCTGGGTGGGGCTCAAGCCCTAGCCTCTCAACGCATCTTCAAGCAGTTCGCCCGTGAAGTGAATGCAGTCCTCCCCAAGTTGGAAGCCACACGCCCTCTCAGGTGGTCGGCGTGCGCCATCATGTTTAGCTCAGCAGATCAGCTCAAGTGTGCGGCCATAGCCGGAGTCCTCCCAATGCTTTGTTCCCCAATCATCAGCAACGTGGTGGTCACCAGGACCCTCATCAATGGCGGGGCAGGGCTCAACGTCCTGTCCGTGGAAACATTCAACAATCTCCAAGTGCCCTACAACCAGCTTCAGCCAACCAAGCCTTTCTCCGGAGTCACCGACGGCTCCACGGTCCCAATTGGGCAGGTCCGCCTCCCTGTCACCTTCGGGGCACGCGACAACTACCGCACCGAGCTCATCGACTTCGACGTCGCTCACATTCGCCTGCCGTACAACGCCATCCTTGGGTACCCAGCGTTGGCCAAGTTCATGGCCGTAACTCACCATGGCTACAACGTCCTCAAGATGCCAGGAAGTGGCGGAGTCATCACGGTGCCCTGTGAAGAGAAGGACGCGGTGTGTTCCCTGGAACGAGCCTTTCAGGCCGCATCACTTGAAGACCCGGATCGCGGAAGCAGGAGGCTTCCCGAGACCGCCCCCAAGAAGAAGAAGACATCATCCGGCCCGGCCCCTCAGGAGGCAGGCCCCTCAGGGCCCGCGCCTGCCCAGGGGGAACCTCCTTCCATCGCATAGGAAAGCACGCCCGGCGCCCTCCTCAGGCAGGGCTCGGGGGCTCTCCCCTGGAGGGCCACCGACCTGGCTAAGGTCACGAGGGAGGCGCTTGGGCACCACATGTAGGCGTGTTTCGAAGCACGTTTCCCTCAAGAAGGAGTAAGGCAAGGAGAGCCAGATCCTCAGGAGTTCGTCAGCAAGGCCATTCAGGAGCTACAGGAGTCAAGAGTCTTGAAAGGCGGCCGCCGCCTACCAGCTGTGGCTCCCCATCCAGGCGAGGATGGTGGGCTGCGCGTCTGCATCGACATACCAGGGCTCAATCGAGTCGCCTCTCTGGAGCGCCTCTGGCCCTCGTGAGTGGGGCACTGCGAAGGTCCACCCCACAGCTACGTTCGCATGCCTTACGACTTGCCGAACGCTGCTGCCACGTACCAGCGCCTCATGAGGGGTATCATGGAGGCTCAAGAGGCCAGGCGTTCCGCAGCCCTAGCGGAGATGGAGATGGTCCGCGAGGAGCCACCAGCGCCTCCAGAGCCTCCCGAGGCCCCTGGGCCTGGGGGGCTCATGAGGATCGGCTTCCGCAGCCCACCGAGTCTGCTACACCAACACTCCTTCGTCCTCAACATCATCAGGTGACATCTTGCAAGTTTCATTTCCAGCTGGGAGCGCCCCCAGGGCTGCATTATTCCCAGGCCGCGTGGGTCCGTCCCTGCGGCATGTATCCCTTTTATTTCATGTTGTTAGCTTACTTTGTTGGGGGCGCCCCACGGGCTGCATCATCCCCAAGTCGCTCGGGCCTGACCCAGTGATCTCCGCCTTCCCAGCATCTATTTGAATGAATCCACTCCTTCGCGCTAATGTGTTTGACCTAGTTGCCCGCTCAACTGATGCCAACTAACGGAGCTGCTCCCAAACGGCACGACGCTTGCGCATGGGTCCATCCCTGCAACGCCGACAAACCTGAATGGCTGAGCTCTGGCCGCGGCAGCCCCGCATGGCACCACCTCGTCAAGCCTTCAGTGCCTCATCGCCCCTCGGAAGCAACCAACGGCTGACTGTCAATTGTCATGGCAACCCCTCGTTCTTTTTATGATGGGTCTATAGGATCTCCTAAAGGAGCTGCGTCAGGCGAGGCCCTTGCAGTGTCTCCTTCAGTCTCATCCGCGCGAACCGCTTGCACGTTAAAGGGGGGGTGCCTAAGCATCGCGACTCAGGGCTCCTACTGGCTCTCCAACCCTCACCCTCTGGCCTTGTCCACGGCATCGCGACCTGGCATACCAGTGACGGCTGAGACTCGCTCAAGGTCCGGGACCCAAGGACGTAGAGCAGAAAGGGGAGCAAAGGCGAGAGGGGAGGGACACGCGAGGACCTCGCCAAGCAACCTCACGCCTGCCGATGCACGGACCTGGCGACACACCAGAGAGCGGTCCCTGATTCTCGAGATAAGTCACCACCCAGAAGCACCAGCTACCGTGGCACCATCCCCACACCTAATGCAATCCCGTGTTAGCAACGCCGCTCTCCTTTCTCACCGAACGACAGCTGCTTGAGCGCCAAAGGGGACCTCCTGAGCATCGCGACTCAGGGGCTCTTACCGGACCCCTGGTCGCTCACCTCCTGGCCTTGACCACGGCATCGCGACCTGGCATACCAGCGACGGCTGAAGCTGCCTTGGGACTGGGACCTGTTGGCGCAGAGCACCAAGCCCTCGTGAGGTTCGAAAGGGAGAACTGAGCTAAGACGGAATGAGCAACTCGCACAATTCTACGACAAGGGTTATATTAACAAAACAGGATCACAGGCACCTTACAAGCCCCCACAGGACGTGTCTTTGATTCCTCGCAGGGAACAGATCCTAAAAGGATGCTAACTACACGCGCCCCTGCAAAAGACGCCATCATCAATAGTGGGCCGTCAAGCACCGGTGCCAACCCCATCTAGATCAGAGTCGGCGACGGCCTGACGAGCCCGCCCTGCTCCAGGAGCGGCGCCGGCTCGGGGGCTCATAGCTATCATCGCTCGTCTCTGGAGTCGCGAAGAGCTCGCTGGAGTCGCTGGACCCTTCGACGCCTCCGCCGCCTGAGTAGCCGCCAAGGGAGCGGTCGGCGGGCCTAGTCCTCGCCGTAGCAGGGTCCCGACCACCTCTCCCGGGGCAGCACTCCAGCCGGTGCCCGTTCGCATCGAAGACCTTGAAGAACATCACCGAAGCACCGTCATACTCCAAGTGGATCGCGAAGGCGCCTCTTGTCCTGCAAACCCGGGCGATTTCGCTCTAGCCTCGAGTCATGAAGACCTCGCTCGGGGCAACAACCACGACCTCTGCCTCGATCGCGAGGGTGCTGCAGCCGGCATGCTGCAGCCAAAGCTCCAGGAGTTCTCCCTGTGGGATGATGGAGGCGAAGAAGGGAGGAAGGCGAATCCAAGACTGAGGAGGCATGGCGGTGTGAAGCACGAACTCTCGGGGGGAGCCCTCGGTGTGGACCCCAGGAGGGATGACCCACACCTTCGTGACCCGTCGGCGTCGACGGTGGCGCCGCCCGTGGCGATCGGCATCGACTCCTTCAGAGCCCTCGATGTGGGCGTACAAGGGAAGCGGGAACCCCAGCGGTGGCCGCTCGCACCAGGGCCTCGACACCACTTGATGGGCCCCCTCGTCCCGGCCGCGGAGGGCGAGCCGTTTCTTTGGCGGGAGCGGGTCTGGTTCCTCTCGGGGAGCCTTTCCCTTCTCTGCCGTCGAGAACCGGCGGATCGGAGCCATCGCAGCAAGACAGAGCAAGGACCGAGAAGAAGGAGAAGCAAGAAGGGATGGACTGGAAGGGCGCGCGCCGTTCCGTACTTATGGCTGGCGAAGGCCAACCGCCGACCTCCACGATCGCAGGTAATCATGACCCGCTTTGCATGCAGGGACTTGTCCAATCCGTGCAGTTGCCGAGGCGCCGTGGGGAAGTGGAGACGCCCACGTCCAATCAACCGCCACGTGGCGCCCAAGGCCGCAGGCTGTTAGGGCCCGTGGCACTTCACTCTTGCCCTTTCGCCTCCCTGCACGGCCAAGTCCGGGTGCGCCTTGGGCCCGGGGGCTACTGTCGGTGTTCTGGGAACGGGGGTCCCCAGACTTGCCTACCTGCGGCCTGCGGCGTGGCTCAAAAGGGGGCCCAGCGCGGCCCATCTTCATCAACACAGACCCAAGACCCTCGCGAGGGGCCAAGCCTCGCGGGGCGGACGACACGGAGCTTCCTCAGGCACGGCCTCATCAGGCTGGCTCGCGAGGAGGCGGAGAGATCAAGGCGGGGTACCTCACGAGGTGCCCGTGACACAAGCCATGACGACTAAAGGCGCCAGGCGGGCGCCAGCCGCGCAGTGTCCTCCTTTCCTCTTTGGTGCAAAGGGAGCAAGCGCAGGCGAGAGCATCAAGCAAAGGCACCCGTTTCGTTGCAACGAGACCAAGACCGGTCCAACGGCAGGGAGGAAGTCATTGTGGAGCCCAAGCCAGCGTCACCACCAGAGCCTTTGGCAGGCGAGGACCAACTTTAGTCAGGATAAGTGTACCAGATGTTCCCCTTCAAAATGGCCAATTGTTGGCGCCCTTCCCGCTCAATATTTGGGAAGAGGCCCAGGGCCTTTGCCTATAAATAGGACTAGCCACCCCCAGGGTAGGGGGGATCTAGAATCGGCCAACCCAGAAACAAGCTGAGATCGAAATCAGAATCAAGAAGAGAGAATCGAGAAGAGAGAGAGAGAGAGAAGGGTGACTGAACTCATCTTAGCAGTTCAGCCCCTCAGCCAAGAACAGACCCTCGCGAGGCTGTTCTTCCTTATATTGCTCATCATCATCAGCCCAAGAGGCAATCCACCACACCACACACTGGAGTAGGGTATTACACCACAACGCTGGCCCGAACCAGTATAAACCCTGTGTCTCTTGTGCTGTTCTTTCCATAGCTTAGATCTTAGCGAGGCGGAGGGGTGCAGGTAGGTAGAAGGCGAAATCTCCGCGCGCTCCCCAGTGTTTGAACCTCAAGGGTCTGCCGGAACCTGAAATCCGATAGGCAGGCCTTGTTGAGGTTGGTGAAGTTGACACACATGCGCTCCTTTCCTCTCTTTTTTGGCACAACGACCGGGTTAGCCAGCTAACCAGGGTAGCGGACCTCGCGGATAACTCCTGCCGCCTCTATCTTCCGGGTCTCTTGAACAATGAAAGCCTGTTTCTTAGTGGACTGCCGCCTCGCCTTCTGCTTCACGGGGCGCACATTAGGGCACACGTTGAGGTGATGCTCAATCACTTTCCTTGGGACCCCTGCTAACTGATTAGGTTCCCACGCGAACACCTTCTTGTTCGCACGCAGGAACCTCACCAGGGCCTTCTCCTGCTCGGGCTCGAGGTTGGCCCCTATGGTGAAGGTGGCATCAGTGGACCCGTCCTCGTCGACTGGTACCTGCTTGCTTTCCGCCCTGTCTTGGGTGAATAGCTGCTTCTTTTTAGCCAGTGCAGCCCCCTTGGGCTCAAGGGCGTCGATGCTAGTGGGCTGCGCCACCGCGGCCGCCCTAAAAACAAGCCGGAGCACCTGTAGTGCATCCCTTGTGTCTCCTGACACGGTGAGGACGCCGCTGCTCCCAGGCATCTTCATGAGGTTGTACGTCGGGTGAGTTGCTGCCATGAACCGAGCCAAGGCCGGATAACCGAGGATGGCATTGTAGGGGAGGCCAATGGGGGCAATGTCAAAGTCGTTCAGCCCCGTGCGAAAGTTGTCGTAGGTGCCAAAGGTCACTGGGAGGCAGATCTGTCCCAAGGAGGCGGTGGAACCGGCTCCGACGCCCGAGAAAGGCCTGCTGGGTTGGAGCCACTCTAGCGGCACATGGAGGAGGCTGAAGGCCTCCACCGAGAGCACGTTGAGGCCGGCACCACCGTCGATGAGGGTCCTGGTGACGGCCACTTGGCAGATGGTGGGGGTGCACAGCATCAGGAGCGCGCCCGAACCGATGGGGTTGAAGGGGTGATCCTCCGAGTCGAAGGTTAGATCGGCCTCGGGCGCCACCCAGCCCGGTGGGGCTTCTTGGCGCTTGGAGGCGGTGCTGAGCGGCGGGTGAACGGCTTGACGTGATGGCTCGAGGGTGGTGCCTGGGAGACACCTAGGAGAGCTGCGACGACGGGCGGTGCTGGTGCGGCAAAACGGGCGAGGAAGAGGTCGCGCAGCTCCTCCCAGGAGGTGACAGAAGCTGTCGGCAGGTGGAGGAGCCACACACGTGGGACGCCGGTGAGGGCCATGGGTAACCAGTTGGCCATCACCCGGTCGTCTCCTCCAGCTCTGAGGACGGCCTCCTCGTACGCCAGTGGGAAAATCGTCGGGTCTGTCGCGCCGTTGTAGCGCAGCGGCATCTCGGGCTTGAACTTGCGCGGCCACTGCACCTGTCGCAAGGTGGGGGCCAAGGCCTGGAGCCCCCTGGCCCCAGTGCCGGCATCCGTTGCTGGAGCAGGCGGCACGTTGTCCGCCATGAGGGCGGAATGTGATGTTGGGGGAGAGCGGGTCGTTAGGAGGGAGAACTCCGGCGCACCCCTACCTGGCGCGCCAAATGTTGTATTTCGGGTTCCGGTAGACCCTTGAGGTTCGAACACTGGGGTGCGCACGGAGATCTCTCCCCTACCGATCTACGTCCAATCTCCTCGCGTGATCTAAGCTGGAAACCACGAACAACACAAGGGACACGAGGTTTATACTGGTTCGGGCCACCGTTGTGGTGTAATACCCTAATCCAGTGTGTGGTGTGGTGGAAAGCCTCAGGGGCTGATGATGAACAGTACAAGGGAAGAACAGCCTCGCGAGAGGTGTTCCTAAGCTGGTGCGATGAACTACTTGGGTGAGTTCAGTCGCCTCTCTCTCTCTGCTAGGGCTCTATCAGATCTCTAGATGTCTCTCTCCCTCTCTCCTCTCATCTCCTCTCATCCCTGTGGTGGCTAGCTCTATTTATAGAGGCCCTGGGCCTCTCCCCAAATAATGAGCGGGAAGGGCGCCAACAATTGGCCATTTTGAAGGGGAACATCTAGTAGAAGTTATCCTGACCAAAGGTGGTCTTCGGCTGCCAAAAGCACTGGTGATGACGCCGTCTTGGGCTCCACGGTGACCACCGTCCTGCCGCTCTGCTGGTCTTGGTCTCGTTGCACCGGAATGGTAACCTTTGCTAGATGCCTTGTCATGTGCTTGCCCCCTTTGCACCAAAGGGGAAACAATGGCACTGCGTAGGCCGGCGCCCGCCTGGCGCCCGCCTGGTCTCGATCGTCATGGCTTGCGTCACGGGCTCCTCGCGAGGTGCCCCTGCCTTGGTCTCTTCGCCTCCTCGCGAGCCTGCCTGATGAGGCTGCGTCTGAGCAAGCTTTCTGTCATCTGTCCCGCGAGGCTTGGCCCCTCGCGAGGGCCTTGAGCTTGAGCTGATGAAGAGGGGCCGTGCTGGGCCCCCACTTGAGCCACGCCGCAGGCCGCAGGCAGGAAAGTTTGGGGACCCCCGTTCCCAGAACGACGACAAACACGGAAGTAGTCTTTAGAATGCATTTAATACGTGATCAAACTCATCTTACCTGCTCATCGGAGGAAATCCGAGTGCCCCTCAACGTCGGCATCTCAAGGGGCGTCAACTTGCAACTACGGCCACACCGCGGTGAAGAGACCCCCAAGGAAACATCCTCGTGTGTTCCACGGAACATCAAGATGCATTTGTATGAGTAGTTTATCTTGTGAGAGAAAAGGATGAACGAGGGAAGGCCTCTAGAGATAGAGATGGACACTACTACTACCAATGTGCTGGCCCGTGTGTTGTAATGGATCCAAAGTGGTAGAATAATACTTGTTCATGTGCTTGAAATATAAACACTCTAGTTTTGATATACATGTGTCAGTAGACATGACAACTTGTCCATGGAAGTTGAACCACGGCGACCATCACGTTTCTTGTTTCTACCACTGCCACACCCACATGCGATTCCCATGATGCCGCTCCAACCCACGACACGACGTCCCCCGACGTGGACATGGATCCTCTGACGTGGCTATCACTGCCTTGCCCTGCCTTTCCTTCACTGACAGGTGGGACCCACGCTTATGGGTCCCACATGTCAGAGACAAAATTGTAGGATTGTTCGCGTCAGGGGATCCTCATCCCCCCGATGTGCCCCTCATCCCTCTCGGCCCCACCGTTCCTCTGCCTTTGTGTGCATGACATGTGGCCCAGCTGAATTGCGGCGACCATCAACTTTCTACCACAGACACACCCGACTGGACGCGGTTTGCCTGCTCCACTGCTGTGCTCCGATCCGTACTCCCGCACCATCGAATTTTCATCCAGCGGCTCTGACACATTTCGTCCCGGGCATCAATCCTCAACTGGAGTACTTATGTACTCCCTCCGGTCCTTTTTACTCTGCACATTGGATTTTCCGAAAGTCAAACTTTGCTAAGTTTGACCAAATTTATATTAGAAATTATTAGCATCTATAATATCTAATAAATATAATATGAAAATATATTCCAAGATGAATCTAATGATATTGGTGTTATGTGAATGTCTATAATTTTTTATATAAACTTGGTCAAAGTTGGATGAGATTGACTTTGGACAAACCTAATATGTAGAGTAAAAAGGACCGGAGGGAGTACTACAGGTAGTACACGCCGGTGTGGCCATCTACGCCTCGTAACGCCCCGACGCCCAGCTGTGGCACCCTCGCCACGGCCACTCCACCACTGGTCGGTTCATCTTGAACGAGTGAGTCGCGAACCACGCCACCACCATGAGAATGACATGTGGGCCAGCGGCATTTAAGGTCCGCATGTCATTGACTCATAGGCCGGGCACTAAGCCACTGAAGTTCGGTCCCGTGGGCCCCGAGAGGGAAATGTAACTCCTGCGGCAGGCCATGTGGTGCTCCCGCGGTACGAGCTTGTGCCAAAACTGGAATTTGTTTCTTACTACTACCAACTAGTACTAGTAAGGTACACGTGCATTGCACGCATGAGATTCTTGTGGTTTGTGCATTATGCTTTTACATGTGGAGCTTTCTGGATTCTAACATGTGGCAAAATCTAGTGGAATGTAAGGTTAGGCAAGTTTGATTAACTTAGGTGAGTGTTTGGTTCAAGCCACACCTTAGGCAAGCCACACTAAGGCCCCACATGACATACACACAAAAAATGTGGCAAGATTCCCTTAGGCTTGCCAACTTGTTTCTCTCGTTTTGAAGAACTAATAACTTTTCCTAAGCTTAGTTGTGGCAAAGTTACTCATGAATTAAGTTCAACCATGGAGTCTTCTAGATTATACATGTGGCAGAATCTGGTGGATGATATCCAACGGCCAGTAGTGCTCGGATTTGCCATATTTGTACCGTCGGATTGGCTTCATCCAACGACCAACTTTCAAAGTTTTTCACACACTATATAGGGGGTATAGATATAGATGTGTCTGTCCATTGCAATGGATCCAAAGTATATATATCTATGTAGTGGAGTGCACTCTAAACACATTATCTATTTATTTTTCTCTAACCTTTCGTAGCCATGCAACCAAGCCACATAAGCTTCATGGGTGCCCCCCACATCATATTATTCATACTACGTTGATTGAAAAAAGATAAATCACCCAAAACAAGATCTTCCCGTTTTTTGTTCCTATGATGTTGTGCCGTGCACGTACCTACTAGTTGTATAGTGGTAGTACTAGTAATATAGTACTAGGAGTACAAACTTGGTACTAGTAGGAGTAGTACTAGTACGGAATGCTCGTACTCTATCAACGAGCCCCGTCTGACATCAAATTTCTTGGCTTCCGTGCTACTGCTAGATCTTCCCCTCGTTTCTGTTTTCCAACCCGGCGGCGGGCGGGGTGTCGGTTTGCTGAACGACGGTCCCACATGAAAGTGAAAATGCTAGGCAACACGCCTTCCCTAAGCTATGTGTCGTGCCGGATGGGCCGTGTTGTACTCCCGATTCCCGGGCGTGTGGGGGTGCGACGCGAACGCGGCAGGCCTTTTCCTTTTACCAGCAATGTGCCTGTGCGTTGCGAAGGATCCAAAGTAGTAGAATAGTAGTATTTGTTCACAAACTTGAAAGAAATCACTATTGTTTTGATATACTCCTAATATATTACTCCCTCCGTACCTAAATATTTGTCTTTTTTGAGATTTCAAATGGACTATCACATACGGATTATATAGACATATTCTAGTGTTTCTAGCAAGATGCTCGCGCATTGCACGAAGTTGATGGAAAAGGTAAGCACAACTTATAAATTGACGGATGGAGTACTAGTTACAGTGATGCATATAATTAAGCAAAGGGATCGCAAATGTCGGTATTGACTGGAATGAGAATGCAACAGCACAATAAGAATTAAGGCCACGATGATGCGATTGCAGTGGTGGTTATAGAAGGCAAGAAGAAAGATGGATCCATGAACGTACGACCTCCTCCTCCTCAACTTAGTGCGCCGGGCCACCGACCGGTGGCTAAGGAGCGGTGGCTTTTGTGGCGAGGTCGAGCTGCTTCTCAGCAAAGGCATCCAAGACTTCCAGCCGGTTGAGGAAGGCCAACGTCGTAGCGTCCTCACTGGCCTTGTAGATTCCTATGTACACGATTTCCTCGTACATGTGGATGTGTAGGTCGACGAATTCTTGCAGGGCGAGGCGCCTCACGGCGAGCGCGACCTCCAGGTGGACATTCTTCGTGGCGTCGACGGGCAGTCGCAGGGCCACCAGTGCTTGAAAGAGGTTCCGGCCATGGAGGCCGATTAGGGTGGCAGGCAATGAGGAGCCCTGGCGCGCGGGCTGGAGGAGTACGACAATGTTGTCTGCGAGCTTCTTGAGGATGGTGAACTTGTTGCTGGTGGCAACGATCATCTGGTCCAACTGAGAGTCGTAGTTGGGGTCGAAGGCGGCCATCCACCAGCCGATCTCCAACACCATCTGGAGACGATCCTCGCTGCCATGCCGTAGGCCGGCGTCGTGAACCATCTGGCGCAGCCGCTGGCCGCTCATGCACATCGCCGCCATGGGTCTGGAGTGAGCTCTTTTGCACTTAGTGTAGGTGCTTAGGCAAATGCTTAGGTGTGTACGATGTCGTAGATGCATTGGAATGAGGGGCACCTTTATATGAGGGCAATGAGGGAAAACTGCGTTGCATTCACATCGTGTAGCCTCTTTTCCCGGACCTCCTCCCATTACTTCCCTCATGCATTAATTGAAGGAGGATGCATTAGCTGTTCAACATATCGAGAACCGCTACTCCCTCCCTCGTCTACATTAAAGCCGTATCGGGAACTGCGCCGCCCGCTGTCAAATCGAATACTCCCTTCGTCTAGGTGAGTATTAAGTCATCTTACGAAAACCAAATAGTAAACACATAGGCGTGGTGCATTAACTCTCACGTTGTTTCTTATTTTTTGACATAAATAGAGGAATCAACCAAGAGGAGATGTGGGGCTTGTATGCTTTTAATGACTTGAGACTATCAAACATGACATGAAGTGGTCAGTTCGTTGCACAAGAACAAATACAACCCACGTCAGCACACACGCATCTTATATAGCATCACATCCAATGGCTATAAAAGATGAATGAGATGAAATTATATCTCATCTAGATGAGTTCTAGCAAAACTGTATTAATAATACTTTGTACTCCTGCGCCATGTATCACATATTAGTATCATGTAGTACTTTATTTATTTATGAGGTATCCAGATGGCACTGCACCGCCAAGAAAAGAGGGTAACATCAAAATTATGTACTGCTTTTTTGAGTATGTTGGTAAGGTCCGATCATGGTCACTTGTTGAAATCTCTAAAAAGACAAATACTCCCTTCGTCCGGAAATACTTGTCATCAAAATGGATAAAAGGAAATGTATCTAGATGTATTTTAGTTTTAGATACATATCTTTTTATCCATTTTGATGACAAGTATTTTCGAACGGAGGGATTAGAAAACAGAGTTGGTGATGATGGTTTGCGTGCCATCCTGCAATATAGGCCGTCGGATTTATATCTAACAGATAGGAAAGAAACTATGGCAATTTTGCAAAAATATACCCACACGTCTCTCCACGTTCGCAAATAAGGCCTTCCCTCATTCAACCTTTTCTCTCACAAGATAAACTACTCATACAAATGCATCTTGATGTTCCGTGCAACGCGCGGGAAGCTAGCTAATTTCTTTTAAAATAGTTGCTGCGATAATTGGGTTGAAGTGATATATTTTATGATCGCCCCGAATGATTTCAGATTCACTAGTAGTAACAAACAAAAGGTTGCCTTGTTAATTAACAGAAAACAGGGTGAAAACTATCACATGAGGCCGGTAAAAACAAGGCACACTGGGTTCGGCGTCATCGTCACTACAGCTGTGCGCGCGAGAAGTCTACATATCGAGGGGGTTACCGAGCGAGGCACCGAGACACAATGTTTGAGAGAGAAACCAATTGACAGATTATGATCAGATCGAGTTGTCACCCTTCTGCTGTCATTGTTGGGGGGGGAGGGAGAGAAAGACATATCGAGAGTGTGCGCGGTAGGCACAGAGGCACAACTAGCGTGTGTGTGTGTGTGTGTTTGAAAGAGGAGTAGATAGATTATTATCAAGATCAATGTGCCACCCTACTCCTTCGGTGCCGGGTAGTGTGTGTGTATGTTTGAGAGAGAAGCCAGTCGATAGATTAGTATCAAGATCAAGGTGTCACCCTACTCCTTCGGTGTTGGGAAGTGTGGGGGTGTGTGTGGGGGGGGGGGGTGGGGGGCAGTGACACTCACATATCTCTACTCTTATAAAAAACAGAGTTGGTGACGATGGTGTTCCTGCCATCCTGCAATATAGGCCATCCGATTTATATCCGACGAACAGGAAGGAAACTATGGCAATTTTGCAAAAAGATACCCACACCCCTCTCCGCATTTGCAAATAAGGCATTCCCTCGTTCATCCTTTTCTCCCACAAGATAAACTTCTCATACAAATGCATCTTGATGTTCCGTGCAATGCATGGGCATCTTGCTAGTAGGGAGAAGGAGTTTGTGTGACACATATCTAGCTATATTAAGGGATAGGTAGATAGCATATGTGTGAGAGACATTATTATACTTTGAGACATTAGTGGCTGTGGGTGGGCGGAATTAAAGGGGTGGGCGTGTTAGACATAGAGAGCGTGTGTCTTTCTATGTGAGAGACTTGTAGGACGGGGTAGAAAGACGAATTTAACCCTGACGGAGGGACAAAAATACACGAAGTGCGCGTGTGTGATTCCGATGCCCACAGGGAAATAAGATATGTATGCGTGTGAGAGAGATTGCACAATTCATTCATGTATCACTATCTAGCGATCGTGGACGTGCATCGCTTGAACATAAGTCAATATCTACTTCGTATCGTGGCCAAAGGTACAATATCGATTCAACGCTATAAAGATTGGACACTCACATATCACATTTTTTTCTATTTAAATAAACCGTCAGTTGTGCATGCCAAAGTTACAGTGATGTTTCTTCAAACAACCAATGTAGCTATCATGTACATGCACCATTGTTACTCTTGCATTCAAATTCATTAGTCTTGGATGATTTAAGTTTCTATTTTGAAGTAATATATGTAATATTCATATATGAATTCAACGGGTACGCAATTTATGAAATGGAGGCTATGTAATCATATGAGGTAACACTTTTAAGTAGCCGACTACAATATCCATTTCTTTTTGTGTGCCTCTACACTAACACGTCAATGCATTATGTTTAAAGTAAATAACCAATGGCACTAAATTATCTATTTACACGAGAAATATATAGGCTGAGCGTTTGATCCCTTTTTTGTGAACGCGCCACTACACCCGTACGATTGGCCGCGCCCGTGTGAATGTCCAAGTTATCGGCGTATCATCCCGAGTTATTGTCTTTTTCTCTGGGATGGACTTCACACCAGTTATTAACTGCTGATGTGTGCCCCGTGTACACAGTCTAGCATGACCTTCCCGCTAGCACGGTCCAAAATTAGTTGAAACTGGATACGAACAATCCCACGGGCGGCAAAATCTCCCGCCTCCTTCTAAAATTTCCGCCACCTTAGTCTTTAGCATGCGAAATCCCCCTTTTGTCCTTGGTGCACGGAGACCAACAGTTGCAATACCGCCCTCATCTACATGATAGGTCGGGGCTGCTTTGGTAACTTCCGATTCCCCCACTACACGACACCCCCATTTCCTCTCCCCTCCCGCAAAATCGACTAACTCCACAGCACCAGAGCATCTTACATCACGCCGTCCGTACTTCATCGCCCTTTCTCCCCTCCCCTCTCGAAACCCTAGACTGCTCATCCACCGGCGTACCATAGCCCATTCACAGCCAGCGGCGTCCACCTCGCCAGATCTACTTCTCCGGCCGCATCTACCCCTCCCACCTCCCCTAGAAACAAGTAGACTGCTCATCCACCACTGTACCACAGCCCATTCAGTGCCGGCCTTGTCCACGGCGCCGGATCTGCTTCGTCGGTACTCTCGTCAAGCGTCGCGCATCTGCAGCGGCTCATTCATACTCCTCACCGGAGACGCTTCGTCCACACCCCCCAGAGCCGCCCCACCGACGCCCCCGTCGACGGCCTCTGATCCTCTTTGCCGACACCTTCCTCAACCCTACCGGAGCCGCTTCGCCGACACCTTCCTCAACCCTACCGGAGCCGCTTCGCCGACACCATCGTCAACCCTACCGGAGTAGCTTCGCCTATACCATTCTCAACCCTACCGGGGCCGCTTTGCCAACTCACAAGTCCACGGCCTCAGATCTGCTTCCTCGCACCCTCATCCAACCTACCGGAGCAGCTTCTGACGCCCCGTCCACGGCCGCAGATCCGCATCATCGACACCACCCTTAACCCAAACACCGGAGTAGCTTCTGACGCCCCATCCATGGCTGCAGATCCGCATCGTCGACACCATCCTTAACCCAACCACCGAAGCAGCTTCTGACGACCCGTCCACGGCCGCAGATCCGTGTCGTCAACACCATCCTTAACCCAACCACCGGAGCAGCTTCACCTATGCCCTCGTCCATGGCCATAGATCTGCTTCGCCCACACCATAGTCCACCCTACCGGAGCCGCTCCACAAACACCCTACACGATGGTTCTAGATCTCCTTACCGAACCCTGACAGCCAGCGCAGCGTCATCACCCTCGACGTTTCTAACATGATTCCCACCTTCTGGAGAGATGCCAAGCACCCGCCACGGCCTAGGTACTTGTCACCTTTAAACCCGTCCAGCATCACCTGCCCGATGTACTTCAAATATACTAACCGGTCGCTATTACCTGTTATGCAGCTGGCAAAAACTACAAGGACGATGTTTCTTCTGGATCTAACAACTTGGCCAACCAAGATCCTGGACTGAGGCATTGCTATGATCTTGTAAGCGCGTCTCTCTCTCTTGTATTGTTCTGTGCCTGCCAGCGTGCTTTGCTAGGATTTTCGACCAGTAATCCTTATGTGCAGACAATGATTTCTACTACTGGCTGCTAAATTAGATATGTAGATGTCATACATGATACTACCTCGTACCTCCGTTCCTAAATATAAGTCTTTCTAGAGATTCCACTATAGGCTACATACGGAGCAAAATGAGTGAATCTACACTCAAAAATGCATCTATATACATCTGTATGTGGTCCATACTGGAATCTGTACAAAGACATATATTTATGAACAGGGGCAGTACATTACACAAAATCGTAGGTGGCATGTAGGAATTCCAGTGCACTACATTAGGCTCCCTTAGAGTGCCTGCTAGTCCAGCATACAAAGTCATGGCTAGTTTATGGTACGCACACAATCGTTAATTGGTGGTTTAAATATGCGCAAGGGATATGCAATGTAGTATCATGTAGAGATGTCTGAAATTAGCCGTGTCAACTTGCAGATAGGGTTACACAATGAAAAAGGACAAGATGTATGTGGCAATTTCATGGAACATCGCAAAAAAAGGAGCGGCAGCGGTGAGCCTATACAGTGTGCTATGGTACGTCACTCCTCCATTGCAATCATCCTGACATGTTATTTGTATGCCAGTTCTATTAGCCAAGTTTCTTAGGGACAGTTATTACGAGTTATCCTAAGAAAATAAGCACCTATGAATATAAGCTCCATGTAATAAGCCAACCGGTTCTTTTCATTGCGTTTTCAGCTTATCTTTGGTATGATCAGTGGAAAGTCTAGATTGCATTATATTTTTTTCATTTTGTTGCCCATATGGAAATTAATTTGACTTGCAAACATCACAAATTGAACACAGTGCAGTAATTAATATGACAGGAAAACAGACCATCACTATTTTCTCAAAATGCAAATACAAAGATACCATCTACTTGGCACAATCTACTTTGGTCAATGTTTTCCATAGAGATCCCATTGCCTAATTTAAACGAAGAATGCATGACCCACATTTAAATGAAGAACAATTATTCAATCAAATTCGATGGTCCAAGTGGCTGGTTATTATCGTATAGCAGCACCACCTGAAAGCATCATATAGCAGCAGCAGCTCATAGCAACTCATCATACAGCAGCAGTAGTCTGCAATTCATCATATACCAGCAGTAGCTCATAGCAATTTATCATATAGCAGCAGCAGGAGCAGCTCATAGCAGGAGCGGATCATAGCAATTCATCATATAGCAGTAGCAGGAGCAGCTTGTAGCAACTCATCATATAGCTGCAGTAGCAGCTCATAGCAATTCATCATATAGCAGTAGCAGCAGCTCATAGCAACTCATCATACAACAGTAGCAGCTCATAGCAATTCATCATATAGCAGCAGCAGGAGCAGCTCATAGCAATGCATCATATAGTAGCAGCAGAAGCAGCTCATAGCAATTCATCGTGTAGTGGATCAGAATGAAAATTTGGCAAAAAAATCAGAGGAGATCCTCACCTTGTTGGATGAGCTCATCCTTCAACAGCACCTCAAGGCCATGGCCTAGGAGGAGGGGAGGGGGAATAAGGTTCCTTCTGCCGCAGTGTGGCATCAGCCGTAGTTGTGCAGCGCCCACCGGAGTAGTGCGTTGGACGAACCACAGTGGAGCAGCTGCTGGAGACCATGAGAATGAGGGGCGGCGCCAGAGGGAGGAGCAGCCAGGGAGATTTGCCCCTACCCGCCGGCCATGTAGCCTAGCTGGACATAGGATCGTCGAGGACCAGGCCAGATGGGACCAGTGGCGACGGCTCGCTGGAGGAACCCTAGTGCTGCAGGCAGGGGAATCGAGGTAGAGGGAAAGGGGAGAGGAGATGCAAGCGGGCAGGGCAATGAATGCTTGCGTGTTTGTTTTTACTTGAGGGTCAGGTGTCACACGGGCATCAGCAGTTGCATTTTGAGTGTAATATAGGCAGACAACAGAGTCATTTCACTATTCCCCTTCCCTTCAATTTTTAGTGAGGTTCTACCCGAAACACCCCCCTCCAAAGCGAAATTAGTTAAGCCCAAGCCCATAACTCAAAAATGACTTCTTTACATCTTTTATGGCTTATTTTGACAATATGCCCTGAAAAGGAGGAATCAAACAGGCCCTTAACCTGCAATTCAATTGTGCGTGCAATGATGAATCACTCCTACCTGCTATCTGTACATTTAGGCATCATCATACATGGCATAACCTAATACATGTGCATTCCATTGTAGAATCTGGAATATGCAATGTTTATGTTAGTTCATACGTTGCACATGATATTTAAATGCCCCTTAAATCTGGTCAGTCAAGTGATGGTCTTTAAGCCTCCTTCTTTGCTTCTTTTCATGATATGTAAGATTTGCTCACACATCTTCTCAATTGCTTGTTTGCATCAGCCATCCATACTAGCACTATTTGCTTTGATTACTTGCTGTTCTTGACCTAACACTCTAACAGAGCTTGTCAACGATTTAAACACTAAGGGCTGATGTAGTGGGGCCTTGTCTAACTCATGGGTGACATAAAGGTTTAGTTGTACACTACAATAGGCTCTCCAAGAGTACCTAGAGATCTAGTTCGAAGGTATGCCTAGTTTTTACATAGTGCAGACATAGTAAATGCTCATTTCATTGTGTGCAAGTGCAAGAGATGCGGCATGTTTCATTATGTGGTGTTGTTTTGTTATAATCTCATTCTTTTGTGTTCACAGACTGGAAAGTATGCATATTTATCTTCCAAGGAGACGAGTAACTAGTTTGTGTCACCTTGCAGAGGGGCTACAATGAAGATAAGATTGAGGATTTCCAAGTACAATATGTTAGGAAGGAGCCTTGCAAGAGAAGTAGGAGCTGCGCTGAGCCTCTTCAACCTGCTAAGGTAAGTCACTGTATGCAACTCAACAGTTCAATTCCTTGTTTGTTTCAGGCATAGTTAATTTTCTCTTTTCAATTGCTTTATTTGTCCTCAGTTAATGAGATGCCCAAATAATCATGCCTGATGTTCGGTACTTGTATCACTATTAGTTGACATAATTAAAGGCCTTACCATTTAATTACTCTGCCGAAGTGTGCCCGAAGCTTTGAAGTCTATTAACCAACTATTATTGCATGAGGCTCACAGTCTAGTTTATACTACGCTAATGATTGCATAGTTTTGCCTGTTGTAGTATGTTTGTATGAAACCCTCTGATGTTCATTATGCTCCCTAAGACTTTAATTGAGGCACAGAATGGCCAACTGCTTGCTTACTTATACGTAACGTGTTGTCTAAATTTGTAACTTGTCCGTGTTTTCGATTGGGCCCCAACATCATGCTCCTCCGGTGAGCTAAGAGGGATTTCAGTATGCAAGCTGCACAGACTATCTTTTTTATAATTTTTAAAATATCACCTGATTATGCTTCATGACGTGTAACATTTTTTTAAAGTGACATGTAACATTATTGTTAGTCCTGTTTTGCCATGTAGTACAAAATAGTGTCTTGTTCGCTTCACTGTTGTAACTATATTTTTTCCCTAGTCATGTGTACTTACAGAAACATTTCAGGATGAAGTGACATCAACACAAAGATCTGCGAGCAGTGCGGCATGGCCATTATCGAATGATTATGGACTGGAATTGGAATGTGTTGATGTTCTCGAGCATCAACTAGAGGTGGCAAGACAACATGTACATGATTGTCAACGTATAATCAACAAGTTGAGACTCGACATGCAGGTATTAGATGCAGGAGTCAAAAAAATGAAACAAGACACTGAGGTAACCATGAAGGAATTGGAGATTTTGCAGACTAAAATTTGTGCAATCTGAATCCGGCCAATCCTATTTTCTGAAGAGATTATAGTTCAAATGGAGTTAAGTTGATGCGCGTCCATGATGTATGAGCTGTATTTGCCCAGTGTATGTAATTTGCTGTTTGTGTATGCTTTATTATCACCTATGCCGAACCATAATGCCCAGTGGGTATAATCGGCTGTAATTTCTTTATTGTATAGTGTAGGATTATTCTACCTTTCTATGCCTTGATCTCTTTGTTGTATAGTGTATGCTTTTTAGAGGTGATAGTATTGAGTAGGATAATTCTTTGAATATGCTATATCATTCAAACGGGGGCCAACTCGCCCGACCATAGCCCTTCATGGGCCGTCGGATCCATGGGCCTTCTACGTCTCGTAGGATCCATGGGCCTTCTACGTCTCGTAGGATCCATGGGCCGCCGACTCATTTATGGGTCTTGTACGAGCCTTTAATGGGCCGTAGATGGGCCTTTAATGGAAATCGTACGTTTTATGGGCTGACCATAACGGGTCGTTAATAGGCCGTATTTTGTGATGCTATGAAAATGGCCCAACAGACTAACGGTCCACAAACGGGACGACTGTAACGACGGGCTGAATTTGGCCCACAAGCAAAAAATGACAGTAACGGGCCGTAAGTAACCGAATGCTGCAAATGAGCCCAAGAATAAATGGGCCCTCAGAAGGCCGAAAGTTAACTTGGGCTGGAAACGGCCCAACGGAATAACGGGCCGTTAATGGGTATAAAGTGATACACTGTTCATTACGGGCCAGTTTCACCACGGGCCGTTAATGGGTGTAAAGTAATACACTGTTCATTACAGGCGAGTTTCAGCACGGGCCGCTAATGGGCCAAGAGTTACAAAGGGCCTCATATGGGCCGAAAGACGTCATGGGCTATACATGGGCCAGAAGTGAAATTGGACTGGAATCATATTGGATGGCCCAGATGACGCTACTGGGCGTAATTCGGATAGGGTGTAATGGGCCTTGGGTTAGCGGGTTGTAAATGGGCTACATGCGAACAGGACATTAACAGGCTTTCCATGGGCCGGCCCGCCAGCTTTTGACCAAGTCAAACGGGCCGGCCTTTTCACAGGAATGGGCCACTGTTGGGTCGTGCCATGTGTCGACGTATCATAGGCGCCTTCTGTCCAGTGAGTGGATGACATATGTCCCAACGATGAGCCGACACGTGTTTCCTCTAGCCAATGATGATTTTACATGTGGAAAATCCCCATTGGTCGGGGCTGTTAACGGGTTATCGGATCCAAAACCCGACCCGATAGCTTAACGGTGTTCCATTACGGTGGATGCCACATGTTGGTCACCCTTGACGAAAGCACTTCTGTGACGCGCGATTTATCGTCATGGAAGTGGACACTTCCGTGATGATAATTTTGCTAATGTCATGGAACACTTCTACGACAGCACAGGTATGACTATCTTGATTGTGTCATAAAATCGTCATGGATGTACATGCATGACAGAAAACGCGACCTACTGTGACAAACACGTATCATCACGGAAGTGTATTTTTTTGTAGTGTGAGAACCTTGGTGAGCCGAAATCTATCCATGATCGGACTAAGGGCCAAGGTGGCTGGAGCCTGGACTGTCCCAAATTTTGGTTCGTCATCGGCATTGAAAGTTATGGCCATGTCATTCCAAGGGTTTGTTGCCGCGATTTGGCAGACTTTGGCGAGGTCGCGGAGTGCCCTTTTGCGCTTATTATTTGAAGCGAAAGTCTCGAAGACCGTCAATACTCTGAGGTCGTCGTCTTCTGGGGGATATTGCTCTAGGGTGTTTTTGGTGAGGATATCCTCACCTCTCTTGGCCACCTGCCAGAGTATCCAACAAGCTTTAAGGCTATGGGTTGATATAGTATCCGGTGTTGCGTGTAATTTGCATGGTCCACTGAGCCATCCCTCCAGAACCATTCCGTGTCTCGTAACAGGCTGATATTTCTTTACCATTGGGCTGGGCATGCCACGAGGGTGCGTCCTTTTTGCCTAAACGAGGGGTTGAGTGGAAACCGGTGGTTCCCAATGAGCTGCCTGAGTTTTCCAGGTGCTTTCCATTGTGTAGTACTTGTGTACTATGGTTGCCAAGTCTACGAAGCGTGATACGCGATGGCGGTTTATGGCGTTGAGGATTCCTTCATCCGTGCAATTGTTGTAGAATGCTAAAATCGCGTCTCCGTCGCGGCAATCTTTAATCGTATCTTTGACAAGGAGGAATCTGGCCTAGAAGTGGTGGACCGTTTCTTGAGAATGTTGTCGGATGCCCATGAGGGCGCTTATATCTGGGTGGGTGGGTGGCTTGAAATCCAAACCCTGACCCAATTTAGGATCCAGAGTTTGAAGAACTTCCGAACTTAGTAGTTCGGGCTCCAGGACGTCAACTGATTTTTTGGGCTTGTCGTCCGATTCTATGTTCGGAGGAAAAGACATGTCTTTCTGCAGGTAGGTGTCCGGCTCTTCAAGCTTGGAGATCCGAACATAGTTCGTCCTCAATATAGCGGAAGAGTTGTTGCCTTGCTCCTCTACTACCGCTATGTGATGGGTGATCGGCGGAGTTTTAATTTCTTTCTGGTTGGGTTTAAGCCCAATCCAATCATAGTCTGTGGCGACCCCCAGGGCGGCAATGCGATCTAGGAGCTCATTTAAAGACGATAGCTCCGTCGGATCCATTTGCTTGGAGTATTTGGAGTCAATATGGAGGGGAATTTCGATGACCCGAGAAGTCATCGTCGGCTTAACGGCCGAACGGGCGGTCATGATGAAGCCGCCCAGCCGGAGGGTTTGGCCTAGGGCCAATGCTCCTTCAGAGGCGATGTTGTCCTTGAGAACAAGGCGAGCCATCGATCATATCTTTCGACGTCGCAATGGAACTCTCAATGAAAGCACCAATGTCGATGTCAAAACTGGCGGATCTTGGGTAGGGGGTCCCGAACTGTGCGTCTAAGATCGATGGTAACAGGAGACAGGGGACACAATGTTTACCCAGGTTCGGGCCCTCTCTATGGAGGCAATACCCTACTTCCTACTTGATTGATCTTCATGAATATGAGTATTACAAGAGTTGATCTACCACGAGATCGTAATGGCTAAACCCTAAAAGTCTAGCCTATCTGACTATGATTATGAGGATATATGTCTACGGACCTAGCGCTCCGGTTTATATAGACAGCGGAGGGATCTAGGGTTACATAAAGTCGGTTACAGAGAAAGGAATCTTCATATTTGGTCGCCAAGCTTGCCTTCTACGCCAAGGAGAGTCACATCCGGACACGGGTAGAGTCTTCGGTCTTTGTATCTTCACAGCCCATCAGTCCGGCCCATGTCTAATAGGTTGGACGCCCGAGGACCCCTTAGTCTAGGACTCCCTCACCCCCCTTCTCCAGCTTCTTCTACACCGCCCTTCGCCATTACAATCTCCATGCCCTTCATCTTCATCCCAACTTCGTCCTTCTTCTATCGATCTTTGCCTTCTACTATGAGGCGTTCGTGGGGGTGAAGCCGTCTGTGGCGCTGCTCACCATTTCTTCTACCTCCAGATCAAGGAAGGCCCATGCTCAGGGTGCGCCAATTTTGTGGCAGCCAATGGCAGCAATGTGATCTCGCGAGCCGAGAAGAAGGTAGAAGATTTCAGGAACAAGTGGGTCCTCATGGGTGCCTCACGCTCTTGCCCTCGGCTCGCACTGTCGACCGGGATGCCAGGGCTGCCAAGGAGCACTGCCAGGTGGCGGAGGCTGAGCTGGAGACCCTGCGCAAGGACCGCGCTGCCGAGGCTCGTCAGCGCGTGACGCGGGAGGAGGAGCTGAAGGCTCGGGAGGATGCGATCGCTAGTCGTGAACTGAGCTGGAGCAGTCAGCGCGTGAGCAAGCCGCCGAGCGCGATCTCCTGGAGGAACTGAAAAAGGAGGTGGAGGAGGAGAAGGTCCGGCTGGAGGCCAAGGCAAAAATCCTTGCCAGCGATCGTGTCGCCTTTGACTCTCTTGAGAAGAGGACTCGGAAAGCGCTGCAAGATCTCTACGGGAGGGGGTTGAAGAAGCAGCCGGTGACTACTGAGGAAGGCCCCGTCGAGCTGCTCCCTCAGCTTGTCGAGGCGCTTGAGGGCATTGCTGACGGAGTCGTTCCCATGGTGGAGGGGGAAGCCCGCGCGCTGTCCGCTTCAGCCATGACACACGTCTTCAACCACCTTGTAACGCCCCGAGACCAATGTGCCAGGTGTTCTCCAGTTATTCGCTGTTGTTGCCTTGTCATTGCTTGCGTGTCATGCATTGCATATCATGCCATCATGTGCATTTCATTTGCATACATGTTCGTCTCATGCATCTGAGCTTTTTCCCCGTTGTCCGTTTTGCAATCCGGCGCTCCTATGTCACCCGGTGTTCCTTTCTACCTCTTTTTCGTGTGCGGGTGTTAAACGTTTTCGGATAGGACCGAGACTTGTCATGCGGCCTTGGTTTACTACCGGTAGACCGCCTATCAAGTTTCGCACCATTTGGACTTCGTTTGATACCCCAACGGTTAACCGAGGGACCGAAAAGGCCTCGTATGTGTTGCAGCCCAACACCCTTCCAATTTGTCCCAAAACCCACCTAAACCCCTTCTATCATCTCGGTCGTTCGATCACGACCGCGTGGCCGCAAACCGCACCTCATTTGGACTCTCCTAGCTCCCTCTACCTATAAATATGTGTCTCCCTCCGAAATTCTCGCGCAGATAAACCCTAACCTTTGTCCACCTCGCGCCGCCGGACAAATTCTTCCGCGCCGGACATGTCCGCTGCCTCAGCCACGTCGCCTGGACCAATCCCGTGGCGACACGTCAGCTCCGCCGCCTCCCGCGTCCACTCCCATTGCGCCACCTGTCGCCACCGCGCCCTCCGCCGCCGCCGGCCCGCGCGGCCCGCAGCAGGCCCGCGAGGCCCATCCCGCGCCGCCGCCCGGCCCGTGCATCACGCCGCTAGCCCGCCGCGGCACCCTCCCCGCCGGCCGCCCGTTCCTCCGCTCACCGCCGTCCTCGCTATCCGCCACGCCACGCCGCCGACCGTCGCCCACCGCTGCGCCTCACCGCCCGGCGCACCTCGCTGGCCTCCGCCCACGCCGTCCCGGCGAGCGAGCCGGCCACGCCGCCCCGGACCTCGCCGGCCCCCGGCTGAGCCGCCCCAACCTCTCTCCGGCGGGATCTCGCTCCTCCCCAAGCTCCGGCCGCCGTCTCCCTCCCCTCCGACGACTACTCCGACGATCTCCTCGAAGTCCGCACCGGCCGACCCGGATCCAGATCCGATCTGGAACCCTAACTTCTCGGGTTGACTTTTGCCCCCTCCTAGTTATCTTTTTGCATTTTGCAACGCATCATAACTTTGCATTCGTAGCTCCGTTTTGCGCATGTAGCATATCCAAATGTTTGTCTCGACGAGTACATCATTTCATCTCTCTGCATCATTTTCATTTGAGCTCATCTTGATGCCCGAAATGTCGTTGGAAGAGGGCTATGTGAGTAATTTGTCAGATATGTTTCATGAAATAGCTATTTGTCATTTTTGCCATGATTAATGTGTGCATGCTATGATCTTGAGCTCTACATGTGTTTTGTTATCTGTCATGCCATCTTTACAGAGGTGCTTGCCATGTATTTTTGTGATATTTGTGGTAACTAGCACAAGCTTGCCAAGTAGCGTAATCATTAATGCTGATTTCAGGGACTTAGAATTTCACTACGTCCTTGTCTTGTTTTTGTTTTTATGCCATATGTTCATGTTGTTTCCTAGTGATCCGTGCCTCTTTTGAGGATGATCAGTAAGGATGTTTTGTTAACATTGTGGTGCTCTATCCATCCATGTCTTTGTTTGCATTTATGGATCACCCTAGCTTGAGTCAATCGAGCTCTACTTTTGCTATAAAGTGAATCCTGGCAGATCGTTGACATGTTTAGCGATTTTACCGAGGATGTTGCTATTGATCCGTGCATGCTATGTTGTTGTTCTTGCCATGTCTAGCTTCTATGCCATGTCTTCTTGATGGGTGTATGCTTAGTTTGTCATGCCATGCTCTGTAGTGAGTGCATCGAGCTCGTAAACATGCCTACTCGTTAACTGTTTTGCCATGCTCCAGTTTTTCACGAAGTCTGAATCTGTTTATGTTTTTGCCATGTTCACATGCTTGCAATTGTATTTTTTGATCCCTTTTGGCTCAAGGTCACTAAGGGACTTTTGTTAAGTGCATTGAGTAGCTTCATCCCCTGCCTTTCTTTTCCATGTTAAGTTCCTGTAGCATGTAGTTTTCATGCTCTAAAGTGTGCTTCCTGATGATAAATTCCATACTTGTGTTAATTTCACTAAGTCTGAAACCTGTTATCATTTGCTCTTTTGCCATGCTTGTTTGAACCTGTCATTGAGTGAATTATCCGTAGCTCAATGTTCATCTTTTGTCAAGCATCTTGAGTGGATTCCTGCCCTGTATTTTGTTGCCATGTTTGAGTGCTGTAGCTTATTTATCTTGATGCATTTAGATGGCTACTTGCTGTTAATCGCAGACCAGTGCCATATTTGTTTTGCTTGCCATTTCCAAACCGTGCATCCGATTCCGGTGATCTTTATATCGATTTCGACCGAAATAACCTCACCTTTCCAGTGGAACTCTTGGATTTCCAAGTTGAGGCCAGGTTCAATCATTCCTTTCCAATTCATGCATATGCATCGCACACCGCATCCCGCATATCATACCATGTTCATGTGTTGGTTGTTTACTATGTTGTGTGCTTCTTTCCGGTGTTTGCTTCTTCGGGTTGGTTCCGACAACGTCGCGTTTGTGAGGAACCGTTCGTCTACGTCCATTTGTCTTCTTCATGGACTCGTTCTTCTTCCTTGCGGGATTTCAGGCAAGATGACCATACCCTCGAAATCACTTCTATCTTTGCTTGCTAGTTGCTCGCTCTTTTGCTATGCCTATGATGCGATACCTACCACTTGCTTATCATGCCTCCCCTATTGTTGAACCAAGCCTCTAACCCACCTTGTCCTAGCAAACCGTTGTTTGGCTATGTTACCGCTTTGCTCAGCCCCTCTTATAGTGTTGTTAGTTGCAGGTGAAGATTGAAGTTTGTTCCTTGTTGGAACATGGAGATGTTGTTCCTTGTTGGAACATGTTTACTTGTTGGGATATCACAATATCTCTTATTTAATTAATGCATCTATATACTTGGTAAAGGGTGGAAGGCTCGGCCTTATGCCTGGTGTTTTGTTCCACTCTTGCCGCCCTAGTTTCCGTCATATCGGTGTTATGTTCCCGGATTTTGCGTTCCTTACGCGGTTGGGTTATAATGGGAACAGTTCGCCTTGAATAAAACTCTTCTAGCAAGGCCCAACATTGGTTTTACCATTCGCCACCTAGCCTCTTTTTCCCTTGGGTTAGGCCAGCCCAAGGGTCATCTTTATTTTAAACCCCCGGGCCAATGCTTGTCTAAGTGTTGGTCCAAACTAGAGCCCCTTGCAGCGCCACCTCGGGGAAACTCGAGGGCTGGTTTTAGTTTTATGGATTGCTTATCCGGTGTTTCCCTGAGAACAAGATATGTGCAGCTCCTATCGGGATGTCGGCGCATCAGGCGGTCTTGCTGGACTTGTTTTACCATTGTCGAGGATGTCTTGTAACCGGGATGCCGAGTTTGATCGGATTGTCTTGGGAGAAGGAATATACTTCGTTGACTGTGAGAGCTTTTGCCTTCTCTTCTCGCTCTCTTTTGCGTTGGTTAGCCACCATATATGCTAGTCGCTTGCTGCAGCTCCACCTCATACCTTTTACCCTTCCTATAAGCTTAAATAGTCTTGATCGCGAGGGTGTGAGATCGCTGAGTCCCGGTGACTCACAGATACTTCCAAAACCAGTTTGCAGGTGCCGATGTTACCGAGCAGGTGACGCAACCAAGCTCAAGGAGGAGCTCGTTTAAGATCTTGTCCTTTGTGTCATTTCGTTCCAGTTGATCAGTAGTGGAGCCCAGTTGGGGTCGATCGGGGATCTGTGTAGCGTTTGGGGTAGTCTTCTTTTATTTGGGTTCCGTAGTCGGACCTTGATTGTATTTGGATGAATGTAATGCTTTATTCATGTATTGTGTGAAGTGGCGATTGTAAGCCAACTATGTAACTCTTTCCCTTATGTATTACATGGGTTGTGTGAAGATTACCTCACTCGTGACATTGCTTTCAATGCGGTTATGCCTCTAATTCGTGCTTCGACACGTGGGAGATATAGCCGCATCGAGGGCATTACACACCTCCATCTTCGCGACTCTAGCACCGACTTCGGAGCCCTTCTTGAGCCTATGGATGAGGAGCACTGCACCGCCGCCGCCGAAGTCGTGAAGGACCAAGAGGATGCTCTGCCGCGGAAGTTCCTCGCCATCGACCTTGCGCCCCCGACTGACGGCACCCCGAACCTACAGCCACAGCCAACAGTACAGGCGACGGCGATGTTGTCAATGACGGGGCACTCCTCACGGGCGGTGGCAGCACCCAAGGCTGAAGCAGGGGCTCGCAGGCAGTGCTTCCCTCCATTTGCATTTCCTACAACCTGCACCATGCCTCGTGGAGGTGTTAAAACTTTATGTGTCTATGCTTTTAAGAGAACATTTTTGTAATAATCTGCTAGGATTTTGTGATTTCCATCCTGCTTGCTTGATGTTCTACGTTGGCAGGGCCCGACCTCGTGCATACCTCAGCCGCCGTTGGGTCATCCGGATCACTAGGACGACTCCAAGGGTTGAGGGGCTACGTGACCAGTTAGGCTCCTGAGTCGCGATGCTCAGGAGTCCCCCTTGACGCGTAAATGGCCCGCGGGAAGGAGATGCGAGAGTAGGCCTTAGCATTCTGCATCAGCAGGGCCTGACCCCGCGCGTACCTTAGCCTCCATTGGGTCGTTCGGATCACCAGGACGAGACCAAGGGGTGAGGGGCTACGTGGACAGTTAGGCTCCTGAGTCGTGATGCTCAGGATTCCCCCTTGACGCGCAAACAAACCTCCATACCTTTCCTTGCCGAGGTCCTGCTCGGGAGGGGTGCGTGACGACCAGGTCCAAGGTACCTGGCAGGGTGGCATACACTAGGCGTGACCTGAGCGTAGCCCCCGTGCCTAGCCCCCTCGCGCGACCCTCCCGAGGGGAAAGCATTGCGACGAGGTTGGACACTAAGCCCGGTGGCTCCCTGAGGTTGATGCGGCCTTGGGGCCGCCCTCAGTTGTTTATCACTAGCACGGAGCATGGCGCTTCCGCACTTTCATGGGCATAGCCGCGCCTCGACTGCCAGCACAGAGCATGGTGCTTCCACTGGTGCGTGGGTGAGGGCTCCCTCTGAGTGGAGCCTCTAGGGCATGTACAGCCCCGCCCTGACACGTGGCTTGCACGACAGGGCTAGACGAGGTGTGTCTGGGCACTCATGAGGCAGCGCGGGACTCACAAGGCCCTACCTCAAGGCGGGTTGCGCCTGAACTTGATTCTTGATAGTTGTGATGGCCCTGCGAGATGGTTAGGCGACATGCGCCGAATGAATCTCCTGAGGTGATCACATGAGAAGGCCAGACACCAACGACCCGAGGAGGTGACGTGAACGGGGCCGGCCCGCCTGACAGAGCTCAGTCGTTGGGTTTATCAGCGCTGCAGGGACGGACCCGAGCAAAGGCGTTGTGCCAAGTCTTCTCATGCGAAAATCCTAAAGAAAGACAACAGGCGCGCGGCTCCCGTGGTGGCGAGGCATCGGGTTGCGTGCCCTGGCTCGTCCGCCCATGATTAGCTCATGCGAGAACAAGGCACCAAGGGCCATGGGAGGTGACGTACATGGGAGCTGGCCCGCGAGCCAGAGCTTAGCCTCTTGGGTTTAGCAACGCTGCAGGGATGGACCCGAGCGCAAACGTCGTGCTTGTCCTTAATTATGAGGCGGTCATGGGTGGGCTTGCAAGGGCGTACGACATTCATGGTATCGAAGTACCGAACAGGCATGTAATAATCTTAGAGTAACTCACAGGAGGAGGTAAAACTAGTCCAGATAGATGCAAGAGCGATACATGTCGCGGGGACGGACCCATGCGACTTGGGGATGATGCAGCCCGAGGGGTGCCCCTAACAAGGTAAACTAAAGATGCAAAAAGGATAGGCGTCGCAGGGACAGGCCCATGCAACTTGGGGATAATGTAGCCTGAGGGGCGCCCCCAACTGAATAAACTGGAAAATGTCACCTGGTGTCGTTTGCTGAAGAGGTGTTGGAGTAGCTGAAGATGCACCCTGAAGAGGTTGCCCCTCATGAGCCGCCTTGATCTTAGACCTCGGGAGGCTCTAGAGGCTCGGGAGGTCCACGAAGGACCGTTGCCACCCCCGCCAGGACCGCGTGGTGCCTGGCCTCCTGAGCAGCCATGATGCTTCGTAGGTGACGCTGGAAGGCGGCAACCGTGTTCGGCAAGCCAAAGGGCATGCAAATATAGCTGTTAGGCGGGCCCTCACACCGACCAGCGCGTGAAGGCCAGAAGCGCTCCTGAGCTTCGGCTCTGTTGAGCCTGGGGATGTTGACGCAGACGCGCAGCCTGTTGTCCTCGCCAGGACAAGGAGCCGCGCCAGGTGGTAGGCGATGGTCGCCATGCATGACTCTCGCCTCTTGAATCTCTTCGATCGTCTTGGTGATGAACTCCTGAGCACCTGGCACCCTATGCCTAGTGCCCTCGTGAGGGAAGCGTGTGATGAAGCATGCCTCCATGTGGTGCCCGAGTGCCTCCCTCGTGTCGTCGGCTAAGTCTGAGGCCCTCTAGAAGAGAGCCCCCGAGCCCATCCTGAGGAGGGCGCCGAGCGCGCCTTCCTATGCATGAGAGGGAGGTGCCCCGTCCGTGGGCATTGATCCTGAGGTGGTGCCACTGGAGACACCGCTCTCCTGAGGCTCTTGGTGGAGTAGCTGCTTCTTCTTCTTGGGGACAACCTCAAGAGGGTAGATGGTGCCTTCGTTGTCTAGGTATTCTACTGTTGCAGCCTGGTAGGCGCGCTCGAGGGAGCACACCGCGTCCTTCTCCTCGCAGCCGATTGTGATGATATCGCGGTTCCCTGGCATCTTGAGGACGTTGTAGCCATGGTGGGTCACTTCCATGAACTTGGCCAGGGCAGGATACCCAAGGATGGCATTGTATGGGAGGCGGATGTGAGCGACGTTGAAGTCGATGAGCTCGGTGTGGTAGTTGTCGCGCTGGCCGAAGGTGACAGGGAGGCAGATCTGCCCTATCGGGGTGGTGGAGCCATCGGTCACTCCTGAGAAGGGTTTGGTGGACTGCAGTTGATTGTACGACACTTGGAGGCGGTCGAGCGTATCGATGGAAAGACCGTTGAGCCCTGCGCCACCTTGGATGAGGGTCTTGGTGACAAGGACATTGCTGATGACGGGCGAGCAGAGCACTGGGAGAGCACCGGTAGTTGCCGCGCACTTGAGCTGGTCAGACGAGCTGAAGGTGATGGTGCACTTGGACCACCTGAGTGGGTGTGTGGCCTTGAGTCTAGGGAGGGCCATCTTCACCTCACGAGTAAACTACTTGAAGATGCGATGAGAGGCTGGGGCCTGAGCGCCACCCAAGATGTAGGCGACGGTGCGAGGCTCCTGGAAGCCCCCAGCCCCCTCGTCTTGCTGGTGGTCATCATTCCTTCTTGGTGGTGGTGGCAGCGGAGGGAGGCCGGCATTTCCCTGAGGACGGTCCTCACGAGGTTGGTCTCTCCAGGCGCCCTCGCGAGGCTGGCCTTGCCAACGATCCTCACGAGGCTGGTCGCGCCACTCCTGGCGGGGCCACGGTCTTCCCAACGTCCTCCACTTCTGCCTCCTCCGCGGCCTAGCCTCGGTCGTTGCGCTTGGGGCGTTGGCCGATGCGCCCGTCGCGGATGGCCCTGAGCTCATGACAGTTGTTGGTGTTGTGGCTGTGTACGTTGTGGAAGATGCAGAATGGACGGCTGCCCTTGGACGACTCTGGGTGGTCGCAGCCGTGCTTCATCTCTGGTTCGGCCGCGATCACGACAACCCCTTGTGCTTCACGTCCTTGACCTTGGCCTTCTTGTCTTCTAGGTCGACAGAGCTTGAGGAGGGAGAGGCGCCCCTCCTCAGCTCTCACGCACTTGGTAGCCATGTTGAACATTTCCAGAGCCATGCACATGTTCTCATCGATGGCGAGCTCCTCTTTCATCTTCACACTACGGACGCCATAGGAGAATGCTGAGATGATGGCTTCATCAGAAACCTTGGGGATCTTGAGGCGAACGCTGTTGAAGCATTGGATGTACTTCTCCAGGGTCTCCCCAGTCTGCTGCTTGATTCACTACAGGTCACCTGCGGCAGGCGGGCGGTCGCGAGTGCCCTGGAAGTTCGCGACAAAACCCTCGTGCATCTCGCCCTAGGAGGAGATCGATCCCGCGGGCAGGTTCAGGAGCCATGAGCGCGTGCCATCCTTGAGGGCCATGGGGAACCAGTTCGCCATGACCTTTTCATCGCCGCTGGCCGCCTTGATGCTCAGCTCGTAGAGCTGCAGGAACTCCATAGGGTCGGGCGTGCTATCGTAGCATGGAGGCAGGTCAGGCTTGAACTTGCCTGGCCAGATGATGTCTACTACACAACCTTCTTCTTGTAGACGTTGTTGGGCCTCCAAGTGCAGAGGTTTGTAGGACACTAGCAAATTTCCCTCAAGTGGATGACCTAAGGTTTATCAATCCGTGGGAGGCGTAGGATGATGATGGTCTCTCTCAAACAACCCTGCAACCAAATAACAAAGAGTCTCTTGTGTCCCCAACACACCCAATACAATGGTAAATTGTATAGGTGCACAAGTTCGGCGAAGAGATGGTGATACAAGTGCAATATGGATGATAGATAAAGGTTTTTGTAATCTGAAAATATAAAAACAGCAAGGTAACTAATGATAAAAGTGAGTGTCAGTGTCAAAACCGGTGGATCTCGGGTAGGGGGTCCCGAACTGTGCGTATAGGCCGGATGGTAACAAGAGGCAAGGGACACGAAGTTTTACCCAGGTTTGGGCCCTCTTGATGGAGGTAAAACCCTACGTCCTGCTTGATTAATATTGATGATATGGGTAGTACAAGAGTAGATCTACCACGAGATCAGAGAGGCTAAACCCTAGGAGCTAGCCTATGGTATGATTGTTGATGTGTATGTTGTCCTACGGACTAAAACCCTCCGGTTTATATAGACACCGGAGAGGGTTAGGGTTACATAGAGTCAGTTACAATGGTAGGAGATCTGAATATCCGTATCGCCAAGCTTACCTTCCACGCCAAGGAAAGTCCCTTCCGGACACGGGACGGAGTCTTCAATCTTGTATCTTCATAGTCCAGGAGTCCGGCTTGAAGGTATAGTTCAGCTATCCGAACGCCCCCTAATCTAGGACTCCCTCAGTAGCCCCCGAACCAGGCTTCAATGACGATAAGTCTGGCGCGCAGATTGTCTTTGGCATTGCAAGGCGGGTTCTCCTCCAAATTCCGTGTACCTGTTTGAATAAAGTCCGGTTTCTTGTAGATGTTGCGCTCCTTAGCTTCTACGCCTAATAATGGCCGTTTCCCACGTGTCAAACGAATATGAAAAGTCTGGGTGTTTTTTCGTTCACACCCCTAGCCGTGTAAATGAGCTGCCCTATTTAAGGGGACGAGGATTTAGATCCAATCCACACCTTCTCGCCTCCACGAGTGTTCATCAGAGCGCATCTGACAAAGGTCCATTCCACCATGGCCAACCACCGCAACTCCTCCGCTCGCCCTTCCAGCCCTAAGCCTGGATATTGGGAGAGATGTTCCACTCTGCATAGCGAGCTAGTGACGCTCCAGACCAAGGGATTTCTCCCCCCGGCCTATATGGTCCCGGTTCGAGCCGGTCTTGCCGTCTACAACGGCGGAGAGCAAGCAAAGAATGCCCCTAATCCATCCAAAGGAGAGCGGGTGTGCCTTGTCCCTTACTTAATAAGGGGGCTCGGATTTCCCATCCACCCATTTCTCCGGGGGCTGCTGGAGTTCTACGGCCTCCAGCTACATCATCTCACGCCTGCCTCAGTATTGCATATCGCGGGCTTTGTAGCCCTTTGCGAGCTGTTCTTGGGTATTGAAGCTCATTTCGGACTATGGAAGGAGCTGTTTTGCCTCGTGCCCCGTTCCAAGAAAGGGTCAATATATCAAGTGGGCGGAGCCGAAGTATGGCGCATCGCCGGGACCGGATATCTGTCGGAAACTCCAAAGAAGGCGTCCGAAGATTGGCCCTCGGAATGATTCTATATAGAAGACGTCCCGCTTCCTGATCCTATCCGGATCAGCCTCCCAGAATTTGATAGTGCTCCCTTAAAGAAGTGCCTAAGCTGGCGTCCACGGAGCCCTCAAAGGGAAAGTGACAGGAACATCATTTACCTGATGGGGAGAATAAGATTGTTGGCCCATTCCGGACTAACCATGATTGGAGTTATGGTCAAATGCATCATGCGGGGGGTGCAGCCGCTTCAGTATAGAAGCCACCCCATGTGGGATTTCAACGGGGAGGACGACGCCACCCGCTACGGCCGTAAAGGGCCAGATTCAGTTGCCGCTCTATTAAAGATCTTGTCCACTTTGTACAAAGGAGAAGAGGAGGAATTTCTCCGCATCAACCCACAGGGTGGATTATCTATGCACAATCCCCCAAGCTGGGTAAGTGGTCGCATCTACTTGCTCATCTGTTTAGTGTTCCCATTGTTAAATACTTAGTCTGATGACCTCAACGCAGGAACTGCGCCGGGCTGTTAAGGAAATAAGCAGCCTGCCTCCACAACCCGAGGACCCAGGACGGTCTCTCAACCCGGCCTCTCAAGAGGATCCGGACATATCTGTGGAGCTGATTGATGGAGTGTTCCATCAATTGAGCGAGGACAACACCTTGGTGGCCATTACGGCCAATTACCCAGGGCTAATCCCGACGCCCCAGGTACCTGAGATCAAAGTCCCAGTACCCCGGATAGGGGTCCGTCCATGCGTGTTCAATTTCCTGATTGCAACCAAACTTTGCAGGGGAGGTTGTTGAGGCGGAAGGCCAAACCTGCGGCGATAAGCCAACGAGGGGCCGCAGGGCCCCGTGGGTAGAAAAGAGGTGCAGTCCGGACCGAGGCATCAGTGCAAAGGTATGGCGCGCCCCTCTATCCCAGTTGTTATACCTTCGAGGCACATTTGACACGCGCGCCCTCTTCAGGACAAAGAGACCTCACCGGACTATATCCGGAGAGGCTGCCAATCGCGCCTCCACCAGCCAGGCTCCAAAGCCTGGTCCGGGGGCGATGGCAAACGCAAGGCGCGTGCCGGACGTTCCTCCGACGGAGCATGCGGACGGGTTGTCTGCCACCAACTCTGAGGTGGAAAGTGCCATGAACCACAGGCATCGCCGGACAATTCTTCGGGACGCTTGCTTCTCCCAAGAGGCATTAGATGCCTTCAAAATGGTCTAGCCAGAGCCACGGAGCAATATGTAAAAGACATACGGGTAAGAAAATTTTGGTAAATATATATGTAGCAGTAGCCCCCGAGACTTGAAACAGTTAGAATAACTGGTTTAAGGATCATTTGATATGCAGGTTCTTACAGAAAAGAATTCCCTACTGTCCCAGGAGCTGGAAGAGTGAAAAGCCCAACTAGAGGCCGCACTAGCCGCGGCAGGGGAGCCTAAGGAGGCCCCCTCTGGTAATATACATTTCGAAAGATAAGTATTTTGCGAAGCACGGCTTTGGTGTGAATCTGACAAATAAAATTGCAGATGGCGCCGGATTGAATCCAGAAAAGCAACATCTCCTACGCTAGCTAAAGGCTGGTGAGAGGGTGCTATTAAAGGTGATGGGGGAGAAGAACGTTCTCCAAGATGCCAACACCCGGCTGGGCGTCGAGTTGAAAGATGTTCGTGCCTAGCTATCAGACTCCGTGAAGGAGAATCAGCGGCTTCGGCGCGGCATATTTAGTAAGTGCTTGAACGAACCATTTGAAAGAAAGTTCGGCGGGGAAGTCGACTGACAGAGCAATGTCTGTAGGTGTGTTAACAGGTCGTCTGGCAGAGGAGATGCCCGGTTCTACGGGTGACCTTCTTCCCGAGCTCTCGCAACTGCTCGATCGAGTTTGGCAGGCGATGCGAGGCGTCGCCCAGGCCCTGTGGCCATCCGTCTCCATGCCTGAAGGTATTGGAGAGCTTGCAGAGAAGCTAAAGGGAGCACGGCGGCGCTTCCAATTGTGGAAGATATCAGCCTGTCTTCAAGGCGCTAGGGAGGCCTGGGCCATGGTGAAGACGCGGTACTCAAAGGCTGACCCCAACCACATGGCTGAGGTCGGTCCTATAGGGCTCGATGGGAAGGAGATCCCTGTAAGCTTAGTGTACGGCCAAGTAGAGTTGGCCGCAAAGTACTCCCAGTAGGACTGTAAATTAGACAGCCTGTTAGATGGTATTGAAGAGGAATACAATCAGTCAAAATGACTATGTAATCGAATTGACATTTATAATGCCTTCTAGCCGGATTATGGATCATTTGTCATAGCCGACCTTTTCGCTTCAACCTCGGGGCCTGACGGTCCGGAGTGTGTCCAAATTCCCATGCGGTTATATAGGAACCGGGGAATGCATGGAGACCAGGCGTAGGGGTCATTAGTGCGTGAACAGACAAGTGCCCGACTAGTTATGTTATATTACATGGTTAGTAAGAAACATCTTCCAGGGAGAATAGTTCCGTTAGGGGTTCCTTTCCCTGGGGGGCATGCCCTAAAGTGCATGTCCATGCTGCGAAAAGAAACGCAGGAAAAACGCCTGGGGGCACATAGATAAAGAAAAAGATCATCTTTAGTTCACCGACCGAATATTCTCTTAAGAACGCTAGCTTTCGGCTTCACCCAGTCTGAGGTACACGTCCGGCTGATCCGGCAGTAACAATCACAGAGGTGCTCCCATTACCACCTAGCCGAATAATCGGGAACGTAGGGGTAAGCACAGGAGCCAGGCAACCCATCTTGGTCAAAACTTAAGTCATATCGATGCATATAATGGTGAATAAAAGGTACATGCGGATGTTTGACACATGTGTTAGGCATGAAGCCCGTATAAATAAGCTTCTGTTTAAAGAAGCCCCCAGGTTTACTGAGCGCGGATAGCGCGTCAATTTGTGAGCCTTTAAAGGTTATAAGAGAGAGAGAGAGAAAGGGAGAAGGAGAGAAATGTAAGACAGACAGTATATAAAAAATGGACAGAGTAAGGAGACGAACACAGGATCCGGCGCTAGGCATAGAATCTTCGGAGACGGGCTGCGTTCCATGGGTTCGGCTCGAGTCGGTTATCCGAAGCGTTTCGCAGGCGGTACGCTCCACCATTCAGGACTTGGTCAATTATGAAGGGACCTTCCCACTTGGGCTTGAGTTTGTCCTTTTTCTCGTCCGGCAGGCGTAGAACTAATTCGCCAACATTGTAATTTTTGGCCCATACTTCTCTGCTTTGGTATCTTCGAGCTTGCTATTGATAGAATGCGGAACGGGCTTTCGCCACGTCACGCTCCTCCTCTAATGCGTCCAAACTGTCCTGCTGATCGAGCTCGGCTTCTCTTTCCTCGTACATGCGCACTCGAGGTGAGTCATGAATTATGTCGCAAGGCAGAACTGCCTCTGCGCCGTATGCCATGAAGAATGGTGTGTACCTGGTGGTGCGATTCGGCGTGGTCTGCAGCCCCCAGAGTACGGAGTCGAGCTCCTCTACCCAGTGTGTGTTAGATTCCTTGAGGGACCGCACTAGTCTGGGTTTGATGCCGCTCATGATAAGACCATTTGCATGTTCGACCTGGCCGTTAGTTTGTGGGTGATAGACGGAAGCATAATCGAGCTTTATGCCCATGTTTTTGCACCAGAGTTTTACCTCGTCGGCCGTAAAGTTCGTGCCATTATCAGTGATGATGCTTTGGGGGACGCCGTAATGGTGTATAACCCCGGATATGAAGTCTATCACACGTCCGGATTCAGCCGTCTTAACAGGCTTGGCTTCTATCCATTTGGTGAACTTATCCACCATGACCAGTAAGTATTTGTGCTTGTGGGTTCCGCCTTTAAGGGGTCCAACCATATCAAGCCCCCAGACCGCAAAGGGCCAAGTGATGGGGATAGTTTGGAGGGCGGTGGGTGGCATATGGCTTTGGTTTGCAAAGAGCTGGCAGCCGGTGCATCGTTGGACTAAGTCCTGAGCGTCTGCCCGGGCTGTCGGCCAATAAAAGCCTGTACGGAAGGCCTTGCTTACTAGGGACCGGGCTGCAGCGTGATGACCGCCGAGTCCGGCATGGATTTCGGCCAGGAGATTCCGCCCCTCCTCTTCGGAGATGCACCTTTGAAGGACTCCGGTAGTGCTTTTCTTATAAAGCTCTCCCTCGTGGACTCTGTAGGCTTTGGATTGCCGCACTATGCAGCGTGCCTCATTTTGGTCCTCGGGGAGTTCCTGCCTAGTAAGGTAGGCAAGGAATGGTTCTGTCCACGGGGCGATGACGGCCATTATTACGTGGGCTGAAGGTGTTATTTCAATGGCAGAGCCTCCGATTGTGTCAGAATGTTGGGTGTCGGGCAGTGCGGTTGGGTCCGGGCTATTATTGTTCGGCTCCCCTTCCCATGCCACGGATGGCTTGAAAAGCCTTTCCAAGAAGATGTTGGGGGGGACTACATCGCGTTTTGCAACGATGCGTGCCAGGACATCTGCCGCCTGATTATTTTCCCGGGCTATATGGTGAAATTCAAGTCCCTCGAACCGAGCTGACATTTTTAGGACGGCGTTGCGGTAAGCTGCCATTTTCGGATCCTTGGCATCGAAGTCTCCATTTATTTGGGAGATTGCGAGGTTCGAGTCCCCGCGCACCTCTAGGCATTGGATGCCCATGGATACTGCCATCCGGAGACCATGTAGAAGGGCCTCATATTTGGCTGCATTGTTGGAGTCCGTGTACAGAATCTCTAGTACGTATTGAACTGTGTCTCCTGTGGGGGACGTCAAAACGATGCCAGCCCCCAGTCCAGCCAACATTTTCGAGCCGTCGAAATGCATGATCCAATTGGAATATGTGCCGTACTCTCTAGGGAGTTCGGCCTCCGTCCATTCTACGACGAAGTCGGCCAAAACTTGTGACTTGATGGCTCGTCGTGGCTTATAAGTTATGTCGAACGGGAGGAGCTCGATGGCCCATTTCGCAATCCGGCCCGTTGCGTCACGGTTGTTTATAATGTCGTTAAGTGGTACTTCCGAGGCTACTATTATTGAACACTCTTGAAAGTAGTGTCGTAGCTTCTGAGATGCCATGAATACCGTGTACGCAATCTTTTGATAATGCGGGTACCGTGATTTGCAGGGAGTGAGGACAGTGGACACATAATAGACCGGCCTTTGAAGGGGGAATTTGTGTCCGTCCGCTTCTCGTTCGACGATGAGCACTGCGCTTACAACCTGATGTGTTGCTGCGATGTACAATAGCATTGGTTCACCGGTGTTTGGCGCGGCCAGGACTGGGTTTGTTGCCAGTATGGCTTTTATTTCGTCGAGTCCGGCCGTGGCTGCGTCCTTCCATTTGAAGTGTTCGGTGCACCGAAGGAGGCGGTAAAGGGGAAGGGCCTTTTCTCCCAAGCGGGAGATAAAGCGGCTTAGAGCCGCCACACATCCGGTTAACTTTTGTATTTGTTTGAGGTCCTTTGGGATATCCAGTTGTGATAGAGCTCGGATCTTGGCTGGATTTGCTTCAATTCCTCTGCTCGATACAATGAAGCCCAAGAGCTTTCCGGCTGGAATGCTGAAAACGCATTTTTCCGGGTTGAGCTTGATGTCGTATGTTCGGAGATTATCAAATGTGAGCCTCAAGTCGTCTACTAGAGATTCAACATGTCTTGTTTTGACGACCACATCATCTACGTATGCCTCCACTGTTTTACCGATCTGGCTTGCCAAACATGTCTGAATCATGCGTTGATATGTTGCGCCGGCGTTTTTGAGCCCGAAGGGCATCGTGTTGGAGCAGAATGGCCCGTATGGTCTGATAAATGCCGTTGCGGCTTGGTTTGGTTCTGCCATCTTGATTTGATGGTAGACAGAATATGCGTCGAGGAAACACAACGAATCGTGTCCTGCGGTCGCATCGATAATTTGATCGATGCGGGGGAGGGGGAAGGGATCCTTTGGGCAAGCCTTGTTAAGGTCTTTAAAATCAACACACAGGCGCCAGGATTTGTCCTTCTTTGGTACCATCACTAGGTTTGCTAGCCAGTCCAGATGTTTTATATCTCTGATGAATCCGGCCTCTAATAGCTTTGCTAGCTCCTCTCCCATAGCCTGTCTCTTAGGTTCGGAAAAACGCCGGAGAGCCTATTTGACAGGTTTGAATCCTGTTTGGATATTTAAGCTGTGCTCGGCCAACCTGCGTGGGATTCCTGGCATGTCTGAAGGGTGCCAGGCAAAAATGTCCCAGTTCTCTCATAGGAACTCTCGCAATGCGGCGTCGACATCAGGGTTTAACTGTGCCCCGATGGAACCTGTTTTATTGGGGTCCGTTGGATGGACTTGGAATTTGACTATTTCGTCCGCTGGTTTAAAGGAGGTGGATTTGGATCTTTTGTCGAGTACCACATCATCCCTATTCACCGTAGAGCGCAGCGCAGTCAGCTCCTCAACCGCTAGGGCTTCGGATAGTGCCTCGAGGGCCAGTGCGGCTGTCTTGTTTTCGGCGCAGAGTGCTATGTCCGGATCACTAGCGAGAGTGATGATCCTGTTAGGCCCGGGCATCTTGAGCTTCATGTACCCGTAATGGGTTATTGCTTGGAAGATTGTGAATGCTTCCCGCCCTAGCAAAGCGTGATAACCGCTGCTGAACAGGGCCACATGGAACGTGACCTCTTCGGACCTGTAATTGTCCGGTGTGCCGAACACCACATCTAGTGTGATTTTTCCTGTACAGCGCGCTTCCCGACTAGGGATTATTCCTCTAAAGGTTGTGCTGCTTCGCATGATGCGGTTCCAGTCTATATCCATTTTTTGAAGAGTTTCCTCATAAATGAGGTTCAATCCGCTGCCGCCGTCCATGAGTACCTTGGTAAGACGAAAGCCATCCACTATTGGACTGAGGACCAATGCAGCTGGTGCTCGGGCTGTTCGGAATTTAGGTTCATCACTGGCGTTAAAGGTGATGGCCGTGTTACTCCATGGGTTTATTGTTGCTACTTGGTAGACTTTGGCAAGGCTGCGGAGTGTCCTTTTTCGCATATTATTTGATGTGAAGGTCTCGAAGACTATTAATACCGTATTGGTGTCTCTGGGGTGGCTTTCTGTGGCCTCCGGAATTAGGAGGTTTTCGCCAATTTTGGCCACCTGCCGGAGTATCCAACATGCTCTAAGGCTATGAGTTGGTGTGGCGTCCTCTGTACTATGAATTTTACAGCGTCCATTAAGCCATCCTTCCAGTATGGTTCCATGCCCTGTAGAGGGTTTTTGCCTTTTGGTGTTTGACCCGGGTGTCTGGCGATGATGCACCCTTTTATTTCAGACTGGGCTTGCCTTAAGGGCCGGATTGTCCCAAAATTTTGTTTCGGTTTTCCGGGCGCTTTCCATCGCATAGTACTTCCGTACTATGGACGCTAAGTCAGCGAAGTGTGTAATATCACAGCGACTTATGGCGTTGAGTATTCCCTTGTCCGTGCAATTATTGCAGAAGAATGAAATTGCGTCTTCCTCGCGGCAGCCCTTTATCCTGTTCATAACCAGGAGGAATCTGGCCCAGTAATGATGTACTATTTCTTTGGGCACTTGCTTGATTTGGGATAGATCGCTAATGTTCGGGTGGGTGGGTGGAATTAAATCCGAAGCCTTACCCCTTCTGAGGCTCAGAGGCCGAGGAATTTTTGAAATCGAAAATTTGGATTCCTAGATGTCGTCCAATGAATCCAGTCTATCGCCTGATTCTAAGTTCAGGTCTTGAGTGATATCCTCCCCTCCGCGGACATCCGGCTTGGAGGGATCGGGAATCCGGACGTAGAAAGTCCTTAAGATAGATGAAGGGTCGCCGCACTGTCCCTCTACCACGACAACGTGATGGGTGGCTTGGGCAGAGTTAATCTCTCTCAGATTGGTTTTAGGCCCAATCTAGTCGTAATCCGTAGCGACTCCCAGGGCGGCGAAGCGATCCAAGAGCTCGTTTATGGAGGAAAGCTCTATTGGATCTAACTGCTCGGCAAGTTTCGAGTTGACATGAAGATTGTTTTCGATGGCTCGAGAGGTCATCATCGGCGTAGAAGCCGAACAGGTGGTCATAAGAAAATCACCTAGCCAGAGGGTTTGGCCGACAGCCAAAGCTCCCTTAGCAATGGTGCCATCTTTAAAGACGGGGCGAGGCATCCTTCCTGATGGCGACGACACAGAGGAACTCTCAATGAAAGCACCAATGTCGGTGTCAAAACCGGTGGATCTCGGGTAGGGGGTCCCAAACTGTGCGTCTAGGCCGGATGGTAACAGGAGGCAAGGGACACGACGTTTTACCCAGGTTCGGGCCCTCTTGATGGAGGTAAAACCCTACGTCCTGCTTGATTAATATTGATGATATGGGTAGTACAAGAGTAGATCTACCACGAGATCAGAGAGGCTAAACCCTAGGAGCTAGCCTATGGTATGATTGTTGATGTGTATGTTGTCCTACGGACTAAAACCCTCCGGTTTATATAGACACCGGAGAGGGTTAGGGTTACATAGAGTCGGTTACAATGGTAGGAGATCTGAACATCCGTATCGCCAAGCTTGCCTTCCACGCCAAGGAAAGTCCCTTCTGGACACGGGACGGAGTCTTCAATCTTGTATCTTCATAGTCCAGGAGTCCGGCTTGAAGGTATAGTTCGGCTATCCGAACACCCCCTAATCCAGGACTCCCTCAGTGAGCGTAAACGGTATTGCAATGAGTTGAAACAAGGCCTAGGGTTCATACTTTCACTAGTGCAAGTTCTATCAACAACAATAACATAATTGGATCATATAACTATCCCTCAACATGCAACAAAGAGTCACTCCAAAGTCACTAATAGCGGAGAACAAACGAAGAGATTATGGTAGGGTACGAAACCACCTCAAATTATCCTTTCTAATCGATCTATCATAGAGTTCGTACTAGAATAACACCTTAAGACACAAATCAACCAAAACCCTAATGTCACCTAGATACTCCAATGTCACTTCAAGTATCCGTGGGTATGATTATACGATATGCATCACACAATCTCAGATTCATCTATTCAACCAACACAAAATACTTTAAAGAGTGCCCCAAAGATTCTACCGGAGAGTCAAGACGAGACATGTGCCAACCCTAATGCATAAGTTCACGAGGTCACGGAACTCGCAAGTTGATCACCAAAACATACATCAAGTGGATCACGTGATATCCCATTGTCACCACAGATAAGCACATGCAAAATATACATCAAGTGTTCTCAAATCCTTAAAGACTCAATCCGATAAGATAACTTCAAAGGGAAAACTCAATCCATTACAAGAAAGTAGAGGGGGAGAAACATCATAAGATCCAACTATAATAGCAAAGCTCACGATACATCAAGATCATGCCACCTCAAGAACACGAGAGAGAGAGAGAGATCAAACACATAGCTACTGGTACATACCCTCAGCCCCGAGGGAGAACTACTCCCTCCTCGTCGCGGAGAGCACCGGGATGATGAAGATGGCCACCGGAGAGGGATTCCCCCCTCCGGCAGGGTGCCGGAATGGGTCTAGATTGGTTTTCGGTGGCTATGGAGGCTTCTGGCAGCGGAACTCCTGATCTATTCTGCTCCCCGAAGTTTTTAGGGTATATGGATATATATAGGAGGAAGAAGTACGTCGGTGGATCTCCGGGCTGTCCACGAGGCAGGGGGCGCGCCCAGGGGGGTGGGCGTGCCCCCACCCTCGTGGGCAGCCCGGGACTCTTCTAGTCCATCTCCGATACTCCGTGGGCCTCTTCGGGTCCAAAAATAAGTTCCATGAAGTTTTAGCTCAATTGGACTCCGTTTGATTTTCCTTTTCTGCGATACTCTAAAACAAGGAAAAACAGAAACTGGCACTGGGCTCTAGGTTAATAGGTTAGTCCCAAAAATCATATAAAATAGCATATAAATGCATATAAAACATCCAAGGTTGATAATATAATAGCATGGAACACTCAAAAATTATAGATACATTGGAGACGTATCAAGCATC